>NC_052322.1:38477218-38526221 GCF_016432855.1 Salvelinus namaycush | reverse complement strand
CTGTTCTGTTTCCTCCATCATTACTTGCTACTACTGTTCTGTTCTGTTCCTCAGTCATTACTGCTACTACTGTTTTCTGTTACTCCAGTCATTACTACTACTACTGTTCTGTTCCTCCAGTCATTACTACTACTACTGTTCTGTTCCTCCAGTCATTACTGCTACTACTGTTCTGTTCTGTTCCTCCAGTCATTACTGCTACTGTTCTGTTCTGTTCCTCCAGTCATTACTGCTACTGTTCTGTTCTGTTCCTCCAGTCATTACTGCTACTACTGTTCTGTTCCTCCAGTCATTACTGCTACTACTGTTCTGTTCCTCCAGTCATTACTGCTACTACTGTTCTGTTACTCCAGTCATTACTACTACTACTGTTCTGTTCCTCCAGTCATTACTACTACTACTGTTCTGTTCCTCCAGTCATTACTGCTACTACTGTTCTGTTCCTCCAGTCATTACTGCTACTACTGTTCTGTTCTGTTCCTCCAGTCATTACTGCTACTACTGTTCTGTTCCTCCAGTCATTACTACTACTACTGTTCTGTTCCTCCAGTCATTACTGCTACTACTGTTCTGTTCCTCCAGTCATTACTGCTGCTACTGTTCTGTTCCTCCAGTCATTACTGCTACTACTGTTCTGTTCCTCCAGTCATTACTACTACTACTGTTCTGTTCTGTTCCTCCAGTCATTACTACTACTACTGTTCTGTTCCTCCAGTCATTACTACTGTTCTGTTCTGTTCCTCCAGTCATTACTGCTACTACTGTTCTGTTCCTCCAGTCATTACTGCTACTACTGTTCTGTTCTGTTCCTCCAGTCATTACTACTGTTCTGTTCCTCCAGTCATTACTGCTACTTCTGTTCTGTTCTGTTCCTCCAGTCATTACTGCTGTTCTGTTCTGTTCTGTTCCTCCAGTCATTACTGCTGTTCTGTTCTGTTCTGTTCCTCCAGTCATTACTACTGTTCTGTTCCTCCAGTCATTACTACTGTTCTGTTCCTCTAGTCATTACTACTGTTCTGTTCCTCCAGTCATTACTGCTACTTCTGTTCTGTTCTGTTCCTCCAGTCATTACTGCTGTTCTGTTCTGTTCTGTTCCTCCAGTCATTACTGCTACTACTGTTCTGTTCTGTTCCTCCAGTCATTACTGCTACTACTGTTCTGTTCTGTTCCTCCAGTCATTACTGCTACTACTGTTCTGTTCTGTTCCTCCAGTCATTACTGCTACTACTGTTCTGTTCCTCCAGTCATTACTACTGTTCTGTTCTGTTCCTCCAGTCATTACTGCTACTACTGTTCTGTTCCTCCAGTCATTACTGCTACTACTGTTCTGTTCCTCCAGTCATTACTACTGTTCTGTTCCTCCAGTCATTACTGCTACTACTGTTCTGTTCCTCCAGTCATTACTGCTACTACTGTTCTGTTCCTCAGTCATTACTGCTACTACTGTTCTGTTCTGTCCTCCAGTCATTAACTGCTACTACTGTTCTGTTCTCCAGTCATTACTGCTACTACTGTTTCTGTTCCTCCAGTCATTACTGCTACTACTGTTCTGATTCTGTTCTCCAGTCATTACTGCTACTTCTGTTATGTTCCTCAGTCATTGCTACTACTGTTCTGTTCCTCCAGTCATTACTGCTACTACTGTTCTGTTCCTCGTCCTCCAGTCATTACTGCTACTACTGTTCTGTTCCTCAGTCATACTGCTACTACTGTTCTGTTCCTCCAGTCATTACTGCTACTACTGTTCTGTTCTGTTCTCCAGTCATTCTGCTACTACTGTTTGTCTGTTTCCTCCAGTCATTACTGCTACTACTGTTCTGTCCTCCAGTCATTACTGCTACTCTGTTCTGTTCCTCCAGTCATTACTGCTACTACTGTTCTGTTCCTCCAGTCATTACTGCTACTACCTGTTCTGTTCCTCCAGTCATGTAGTCTACTGCTACTACTGTTCTGTTCCCTCAGTCATTACTGCTACTACTGTTCTGTTCCTCCAGTCCATTACTTACTGCTACTACTGTTCCTGTTCTGTTCCTCTGTCCTCCAGTCATTACTGCTACTACTGTTCTGTTCCTCCGTCATTACTACTGCTACTACTGTTCTGGTTTTTCTGTTTCTCCAGGTCAATTCCACTTCTACACTGTTTCGTTCTCATCTTACTCTACTACTGTCTGTTACTACGTAATCCTCTCTCATTACACTTACTCACTGCTGCTACTCGTCTCTCTGTACTCGTCTACCTAGTATTATACTTGTATATCTACTAACTGTTTCTGTTCCTTTCCTCTTTACTGTTACCTTTCTGTTCCTCCAGTCATTACTCGCTAACTACTAAGATACTGTTACTGTACTGCGTATACCTCATAACTTTGCATTACTACTGTTCTGTTCCTCCAGTCATATGATAACGCTACTACTTCGTTTCTGTTTCTTGTTCCTCCAGTTCATTAACTTAACTACTTAACTACTGCTACTTAACTAACCTATCACTACTATTACTATACTGCAACTAAATTACTAATTACTATTACGCTCCTTAACTACTATACTTAAACTAACTACTAAAGCTACTGTTCTGTTCCGGCCAGTCATTACTGGCTACTAAACTAACTTAACTTGCTACTTAAGCTACAACTCTTCTTCTTGCTACTAACTTTAAAATTCTATTACTGCTCTTCTTTAAGGCTGTCTCTCCATGCCTCTTGGTCCTAGACTTTGGGATAGTTATAAGGCTGCCTCTCCATGCCTCTTGGTTTTAGACTTTGGGATAGTTATAAGGCTGTCTCTCCATGCCTCTTGGTCCTAGACTTTGGGATAGTTATAAGGCTGCCTCTCCATGCCTCTTGGTCCTGGGCTTTGGGATAGTTAAAGACTGCCTCTCCATGCCTCTTGGTCCTAGACTTTGGGATAGTTATAAGGCTGCCTCTCCATGCCTCTTGGTCGTAGACTTTGGGATAGTTAAAAGGCTGTCTCTCCATGCCTCTTGGTCCTGGGCTTTGGGATAGTTAAAGACTGCCTCTCCATGCCTCTTGGTCCTAGACTTTGGGATAGTTATAAGGCTGTCTCTCCATGCCTCTTGGTCCTGGGCTTTGGGATAGTTATAAGGCTGCCTCTCCATGCCTCTTGGTCCTAGACTTTGGGATAGTTATAAGGCTGTCTCTCCATGCCTCTTGGTTCTAGGCTTTGGGATAGTTATAAGGCTGTCTCTCCATGCCTCTTGGTCCTAGACTTTGGGATAGTTATAAGGCTGTCTCTCCATGCCTCTTGGTCCTAGACTTTGGGATAGTTATAAGGCTGCCTCTCCATGCCTCTTGGTTTTAGACTTTGGGATAGTTATAAGGCTGTCTCTCCATGCCTCTTGGTCCTAGACTTTGGGATAGTTATAAGGCTGCCTCTCCATGCCTCTTGGTCCTGGGCTTTGGGATAGTTAAAGACTGCCTCTCCATGCCTCTTGGTCCTAGACTTTGGGATAGTTATAAGGCTGCCTCTCCATGCCTCTTGGTCCTAGACTTTGGGATAGTTAAAAGGCTGTCTCTCCATGCCTCTTGGTCCTAGACTTTGGGATAGTTAAAAGGCTGCCTCTCCATGCCTCTTGGTCCTAGACTTTGGGATAGTTAAAAGGCTGCCTCTCCATGCCTCTTGGTCCTAGACTTTGGGATAGTTATAATGCCAGAGGACCTGAGGGACCTACTGGGTACAGAACTTAAAAACATGTCTGATGTGTTGGGGTGCACAATCGTGGATTCATTTAAAATCCAAGAGAATAATCCTAAAATGAATTCTGAAACTCACAGGCAGCCAGTGCAGAGACTTTAAAACCGGTGTAATGTGTGCTCTCCGTCTGGTCTTGGTCAGTACCCGTGCTGCAGCATTCTGTATGTTTTACAGTTGACCAATGGCTTTCTTGGGTAGACCAGACAGGAGAGCATTTTACAGTAGTCAAGCCTGTTTGAAATAAAATATTTCTGTATCAGCCTGAGAGAGAAACGGCCACAACTTGACAATGTTCCTCAGCTATTTTGGTCACTATTCTAATGGGGGAATCGAAATTTAGTTCAAAATCTTAATTAACACATAGGATTCTCACTCTGTGCTTTGGCTCCAACAATAACTACCTCAGTCTTGTCTTGATTTATCTGGAGGAAGTTGGGAGCCATCCAAGTATTTAAAATCATTAATACAGTGTAATAATTTATCCTTGGAGCTCAAATCCTCTGGTGACACAGAAATGTAAAATTGTGTATCATCTTTGTAGCAGTGAAAATCAATGCTGTGCTTTCTGATAACTCTGCCAAAGGGTAACATACTGTATATAAATTGAACAGTACCCGACACAAAATAAAAGCTTGTGGAACGCCACATGTGATATGTATTTTCCTTTGAGTTATGTTCACCAAGGGTGACAAAAAACCTCTAGACCGGTTAAATATGTCCCAAACCTATTTAGAAGTGGACCGAAGAGGCCAACCCACCTCTCCAGTCTGTCCAGAAGGACATCGTGGTCAACAGTGTCGAACGCAGCACTTAAAAAGGACAGAGATCTGTTTGGCATATGTGTTGGCTCTAAGATAATTCAACACTTTAACTAAGGCTGTCTCTGTGCTGTGGTGGGCACCAAAACCAGATAGGAATGTTTCAAAAATACATTTGGCACTTAGAAAACATTTAGCTGTTTGAATACCAATTTCTCCAGAAGGTTATTTTATATTCTATTTAATTCATTGCTGTTTTCAACCATCCCAGTACAAAATACTTCAAATACCTAGTACAAAGTACAATAAATAACCCAGTTGTCACGTTCTGACCTTAGTTCCTTTCTTATGTCTTTATTTTAGTTTGGTCAGGGCGTGAGTTGGGGTGGGCATTCTATGTTGTTTTTTCTATGTTTTGTTCTATTGTCCTTTTCTATGTGTTTGGCCTAGTATGGTTCTCAATCAGAGGCAGGTGTCAGTCGTTGTCTCTGATTGGGAGCCATATTTAGGTAGCCTGTTTTTCATTGTGTTTTGTGGGTGATTATTTTCTGTGCTGGTTTTTGGTTCACCGTACAGGATTGTTCGTTTGTCGGTATTTTGTTTTTGTTCAGTGTTCATTATTCATATTAAAACAATATGGACACTTACCACGCTGCGCATTGGTCCTCCTCTTCTTCCAACCACGACAAGCGTTACACCAGTACAAAGCACAATAAATAACTCAGTACAAAATACAATAAATACCCCAGTACAAATAAAGAGCAGAGACCATGTAAATGCATCCTCCATTAAACCGTTGCAGGTTATATAACAGTATACCACTTAGCAGACGCTTTTATCAAAAGTGACTTACAGTCATGTGTGCATACATTTTACATATGGATGGTGTTGGGGAATCAAACCCACCAGGGGTGCTACAAGCACCATGCTCTACCAACTGAGACTCTACAAAGAGCTCCACAGTAGAATGTTATCTGAGGCGGTAGGATGCGTGGGTGGGCAGTGAGAGGCAGCAGGCCAGGAGAGAGGAGATTAGATTCCTGGGTGTGAAATGAAGGAGCCTCTGGCTACGGTTGTCTGTTGGGCAACAGGGAGTTGTAGGGCAATAGGCTATAGCAAGCCAGCTGGAAGACCTAGCCAGCAGGGAGTAACACACAGCAGTGTACGGTACCACTGGATCTGTGCCTGGGGCCGTGCTCTGGGCCAACCTGGTCTCTGAGGAAACACAGAGCAGATAAGGTGCATGCCTGCACTAACACTTGATGCACTACAACTGCAGAGCAGAAAAAGTTATTTAAAAGCCCATTTTTAATAGGGGGAACATTTTTTAATGAATTATTTGCCATTGCAAGAGACATTATTTAGCTGCCTGATCAGAGCATTGTTCCTCAGCCAGCTTGCTGACAGGATATGTGGTGACACCACAGACAGACAGACAGACAGACAGACAGACAGGCAGGCAGGCAGGCAGACAGACAGACAGACAGACAGACGTTCATTATGGATCAAATGAGATGAATAAACCAACCCCAGGATGTAGAAGTCCCATTAGGATCTCCTCTGGTGCTATTAATAACCATGAAACCCTCTCCAATCAATAACAGCACTTCCTGAATCAGTATCCATTTAACACTGTATCCTCTCAGAGTGCAAGGGGAGCTGACCACACATACATCATCTTCATGGACCCATCATCTCAGCAGAAGGGGATAAGACCTCTGATTACTAACAGAAATCAAGAGATCTACCTCAGGAGTGGACTGCAACCATATAGCATAGCTTGTCATACAAGGAGGAGAGAGACAGAAGAGAGACAGATGCTTGCAGTCATAAGAGGACAGTGGACCACAACATTGAATTTCAGTGAGAAAAAAATTATTTCATGGCATTGTCACAGACCCAACTGAGAAAGGAGAATGTGGTTTGAACCATATCTCCTCAACCATGACAATAATACTGTGGTTATGTGGTAACCATGACAATAATACTGTGGTTATGTGGTAACCATGACAATAATACTGTGGTTATGTGGTAACCATGACAATAATACTGTGGTTATGTGGTAACCATGACAATAATACTGTGGCTATGTGGTAACCATGACAATAATGCTGTGGTTATGTGGTAACCATGACAATAATACTGTGGTTATGTGGTAACCATGACAATAATACTGTGGCTATGTGGTAACCATGACAATAATACTGTGGTTATGTGGTAACCATGACAATAATACTGTGGTTATGTGGTAACCATGACAATAATACTGTGGCTATGTGGTAACCATGACAATAATACTGTGGTTATGTGGTAACTGTAACGGCAGTCCTCCTCCTCTTCATCTGAAGAGGAGGAGTATTGAGGGAACCAAGGCGCAGCGTAGTGAAATGACATATTTATTTAACGAAAACACGAACTTGACTAAACTAACAAAAACAACAAACGGTGTAGACAGACCTAAACGACGAACTTACATAAAACAAGAAGAACGCACGAATAGGAAAACATAGACTACACAAACCGAACAAACCGTAAACAGTCCCGCAGTGGTGTACAGACACAGACACGGAAGACAATCACCCACAACGAACACTGTGACAACGCCTACCTAAATATGACTCTTAATTAGAGGAACGCCAAACACCTGCCTCTAATTAAGAGCCATACCAGGCTACCCAAAACCAACACAGAAACAGAAAACATAGAATGCCCACCCAACCTCACGTCCTGACCAACTAACACACATACCAAACTAACATAAATAGGTCAGGAACGTGACATAACCCCCCCCATAAGGTGCGAACACCGGGCGCACCAGCACAAAGTCTAGGGGAGGGTCTGGGTGGGCATCTGACCACGGTGGTGGCTCAGGCTCCGGGCGAGGTCCCCACCCCACCATAATCCATCCTAGCCTCCATCTCCCCCTAAGAATGTCCACCCTCCTTTTACCCCCACAAAATCTTCTTAGTAACATCACTGATAGGGACAGCACCGGGACAGAGAGATTGATCAAGACAGAGGGATAGCACCAGACAGAGGGATAGATAAGAATAAAGAGGTAGATCAAGATAGAGAGGGAGATCATGATAGAGGGGCAACTCCGGACTGAAAGGCAGCTCCGGACAGAGAGACAGCTCTGGACTGAGGGGCAGTTCTGGGTATATAGCCTTTTCTGGCTGAAGGGCAGCTCATGGCTGACTGACGAATCTGGACGCTCATGGCAGGCTGACGGCTCTCGACGCTCATGGCAGGCTGACGGCTCTCGACGCTCATGGCTGGCTGACGGCTCTCGACGCTCATGGCTGGCTGACGGCTCTCGACGCTCATGGCTGGCTGACGGCTCTCGACGCTCATGGCTGGCTGACGGCTCTCGACGCTCATGGCTGGCTGACGGCTCTCGACGCTCATGGCTGGCTGACGGCTCTCGACGCTCATGGCTGGCTGACGGCTCTCGACGCTCATGGCTGGCTGACGGCTCTCGACGCTCATGGCTGGCTGACGGCTCTCGACGCTCATGGCTGGCTGACGGCTCTCGACGCTCATGGCAGGCTGACGGCTCTCGACGCTCATGGCAGGCTGACGGCTCTGGACGATCCTGTCCGGCTGACGGCTCTGGCAGATCCTGTCCGGTTGGCGGCTCTGGCAGATCCTGTCTGGTTGGCGGCTCTGGCAGATCCTGTCTGGTTGGCGGCTCTGGCAGATCCTGTCTGACGGACGGCTCTAGCGGCTCCTGTCTGGCGGGCGGCTCTAGCGGCTCCTGTCTGGCGGACGGCTCTGTAGGCTCATGGCAGACGGGCGGCTTTGCAGGCTCATTGCAGACGGATGGCTCAGACGGCGCTGGGGAGACGGATGGCTCAGATGGCGCTGGTGAGACGGATGGCTCAGATGGCGCTGGTGAGACGGATGGCTCAGATGGCGCTGGTGAGACGGATGGCTCAGATGGCGCTGGTGAGACGGATGGCTCTGGCCGGATAATGCGCACTGTAGACCTGGTGCGTGGTGCCGGAACTGGAGGCACCGGGCTAAGGACACGCACCTTCATACTAGTGCGGGGAGCAGGGACAGGGCACACTGGACTCTCAAAGCCCACTCTATACCTGGTGCGTGGTACCGGCACTGGTGGCACCGGGCTGAGGACAAGCACATCAGGATTAGTAGGGGGAGAAGAAACAGTGTGTACAGGGCTCTGGAGACGCACTGGAGGCTTAGTGCGTGGTGCCGGAACTGGAGGCACCGAACTGGATACACGCACTACAGGGAGAGTGCGTGGAGGAGGAACAGGGCTCAGGAGACGCACTGGTAGCCTAGTGCGTAGTGTAGGCACTGTAGGTACTAGGCTGGGGCGGGGAGGTGGCGCCGGAAATACCGGACCGTGGAGGCGTACTGGCACTCTTGAGCATTGAGCCTGCCCAACCTTACCTGGTTGAATACTCCCGGTCGCCCGACCAGTGCGGGGAGGTGGAATAACCCGCACCGGCCTATGTAGGCGAACCGGGGAAACCATGCGTAAGGCAGGTGCCATGTATGCCGGCCCGAGGAGACGCACTGGAGACCAGACGCGTTGAGCCGGCCTCATGACACCTGGCTCAATACCCAATCTAGCCCTACCAGTGCGGGGAGGTGGAATAACCCGCACTGGGCTATGCACTCGTACAGGAGACACCGTGCGCTCTACTGCGTAACACGGCGCCTGCCCGTACTCCCGCTCTCCACGGTAAGCCTGGGAAGTGGGCGCAGGTCTCCTACCTGCCCTTGGCCCACTACCTCTTAGCCCCCCCCCAAGAAATTTTTGGGTGTTACTCACGGGCTTTTTGGGCTTCCGTGCAAGACGCGTTCCCTCATAACTCCGGTTCCTCTCTCTCTTTTCCTCCACTCTCCGAGCTGCCTCCAGCTGTTCCCATGGACGGTGATTCACTTTAGCCCATGGTCCTTCTCCGTTAAATATTTGCTCCCAACTCCACAAGTCCTGTATACTTCCCCGTTGCTCCAAATTACGCTGCTTGGTTCTGGATTCTTGGTGGGTGATTCTGTATCGGCAGTCCTCCTCCTCTTCATCTGAAGAGGAGGAGTATTGAGGGAACCAAGGCGCAGCGTAGTGAAATGACATATTTATTTAACGAAAACACGAACTTGACTAAACTAACAAAAACAACAAACGGTGTAGACAGACCTAAACGACGAACTTACATAAAACAAGAAGAACGCACGAATAGGAAAACATAGACTACACAAACCGAACAAACCGTAAACAGTCCCGCGTGGTGTACAGACACAGACACGGAAGACAATCACCCACAACGAACACTGTGACAACGCCTACCTAAATATGACTCTTAATTAGAGGAACGCCAAACACCTGCCTCTAATTAAGAGCCATACCAGGCTACCCAAAACCAACACAGAAACAGAAAACATAGAATGCCCACCCAACCTCACGTCCTGACCAACTAACACACATACCAAACTAACATAAATAGGTCAGGAACGTGACAGGTAACCATGACAATAATACTGTGGTTATGTGGTAACCATGACAATAATACTGTGGCTATGTGGTAACCATGACAATAATACTGTGGTTATGTGGTAAACATGACAATAATACTGTGGTTATGTGGTAACCATGACAATAATACTGTGGTTATGTGGTAACCATGACAATAATACTGTGGTTATGTAGTAACCATGACAATAATACTGTGGCTATGTGGTAACCATGACAATAATGCTGTGGTTATGTGGTAAACATGACAATAATACTGTGGTTATGTGGTAACCATGACAATAATACTGTGGTTATGTGGTAACCATGACAATAATACTGTGGTTATGTGGTAACCATGACAATAATGCTGTGGTTATGTGGTAAACATGACAATAATACTGTGGTTATGTGGTAACCATGACAATAATACTGTGGTTATGTGGTAACCATGACAATAATACTGTGGTTATGTGGTAACCATGACAATAATACTGTGGTTATGTGGTAACCATGACAATAATACTGTGGTTATGTGGTAATCATGACAATAATGCTGTGGTTATGTGGTAACCATGACAATAATACTGTGGTTATGTGGTAACCATGACGATAATGTTGTGGTTATGTGGTAACCATGACAATAATACTGTGGTTACATGGTAATCATGACAATAATGCTGTGGTTATGTGGTAAACATGACAATAATAATGTGGTTATGTAGTAACCATGACAATAATGTTGTGGTTACGTGGTAACCATGACAATAATACTGTGGTTACATGGTAAACATGACAATAATGCTGTGGTTATGTGGTAACCATGACAATAATGCTGTGGTTATGTGGTAACCATGACAATAATACTGTGGTTATGTGGTAACCATGACAATAATGCTGTGGTTATGTGGTAACCATGACAATAATGCTGTGGTTATGTGGTAACCCATCACATTAATACTGTGGTTTTGTTGTAACTCACTAATCCCCCTTTCAAAGCCTCTCATCTTTTCAAATGCTGGTGGGTTTATTAACATTTCCAGAGCTATATGGCTTTCTTTGTGTGCATGAGTATACTCTGAATCTGTCTGAAGTAGGGTTGTGTTTGTTGACGTTGAGTATACTCTGAATCTGTCTGAAGTAGGGTTGTGTTCGTTGACGTTGAGTATACTCTGAATCTGTCTGAAGTAGGGTTGTGTTCGTTGACGTTGAGTATACTCTGAATCTGTCTGAAGTAGGGTTGTGTTCGTTGACGTTGATGGAGGGAGGTAGGACCCTGATCCCTTCCTGCCTCCGTGCTTTGTCTGTCATCCGCCCAGTGTTGGGGAGTAGTTAAACTAGTCATTGAACTACATTTTCCAGTTGCTTGGTGATAGTTCAACAAAATTCTAATCTAGGTTGTTTTCAGTTGTAAATTAAAAAAAATTGCCATGTTGTAGTATAGCTAACTACTGGAACTACGCACTAACAAAATATGGGTGAGATAGGCAATCATTTTCTTTATTTTTTGCCATCAGACCAACCTAATTCTCATTTGAAACATCGTTTTTGTGTTTGATAGGCTAAAATTACACATTCTGTTGACATAAAACCCCAAAGTGATCTGTCCTTGAGATTTGTACTCCATGACATTTCAGATGTCATAGACTACGACTATGATAATTCTTCACAAAGTACAGTGCATTCGGAAAGTATTCAGACCCCTTGACTTTCTCCACATTTGTTACTTTACAATCTTATTCTAAAATGGATTAAATAGTTCCCCCCCCCCCCTCTCCAATTTACACACAATACCCCATAATGACAAAGCAAAAACAGGTTTTCAGAATGTTGTGCAAATCTATAATAAAAAATAAAAAAATATTATATTTACATACGTATTCCGCTACTTTACTCAGTACTTTGTTGAAGCACCTTTGGTAGCGATTACAGCCTTTAGTTTTCTTGGGTATGACCCAACAAGCTTGGCACACCTGTATTTGGTTTCTCCCATTCTTCTCTGCAGATCCTCTCAGGTCCGGGATAACGCTGGGCCACTGAAGGACATTCAGAGACTTGTTCTGAAGCCACTCCTGCGTTGTCTTGCCTGTGTGCTTAGGGTTGTTGTCCTGTTGGAAGGTGAACCTTCGCCACAGACTGAGGTCCTGAGTGCTCTGGGGCAGGTTTTCATCAAGGATCTCTCTGTACTTTGTTGAATTAATCTTTTACTTGATCCTGGCTTGTCTCCCAGTCCCTGCCGCTGAAAAACATCCCCACAGTATGATGCTGACACCACCATGCTTCACTGTAGGAATGGTGCCACGTCTCCTTCAGACGTGAAGCTTGGCATTCAGGCAAAAGAGTTCAATCTTGGTTTCATCAGTCCTTTAGGTGCCTTTTGGAAAACTCCAAGTGGACTGTCATGTGCCTTTTACTGAGGAGTGGCTTCTGTCTAGGCACTCTACCATTAAGGCCTGATTGATGGAATGCTGCAGAGATGGTTGTCCTTCTGGAAGGTCCTCCCATCTCCACAGAGGAACTCTGGAGCTCTGTCAGAATGACCATCAGGTTCTTGGTCACCTCCCTGACCAAGGCTCTTCTCCCCCGATTGCTCAGTTTGGCCGGGCGGCCAGCTCTAGGAAGAGTCTTGGTGTTTTGGTACCCTTCCCTAGATATGTGCCTCGACACAATCCTGTTTCGGAGCTCCACGGACAATTCCTTCGACCTCATGGCTTGGTTTTGGCTCTGACATGCACTGTCAACTGTGGGACCTTATATAGACAGGTGTGTGCCTTTCCAAATTATATACAATCAATTTAATTTACCACAGGAGGACTCCAATCAAGTTGTGGAAACATCTAAAAAATTATCAATTGAAACAGGATGCACCTGAGTGCAATATTGAGTCTCATAGCAAATGGTCTGAATACTTATGTAAATAAGGTATATCTGTTTTAGCAAAAATGTCTAAAAACCTGTTTTTGCTTTGTCATTATGGGGTATTGTGTGTAGCTCGATGAGGATTTTTATTTATTTACTCAATTTTAGAATAAGGCTGTAACGTAACAAAATGTGGAAAAAGGCAAGGGGTCTAAATTCACTGTATACTGAAGATATAAACACAACATGTAACAATTTCTAGAGAATTTACTGAGTTACTGTTCATATAAAGACATCAGTCAAATGAAGTAAATGAATTAGGCCCTAATCTATGTATTTCACATGACGGTGCAGCCATGGTTGGGCCTTGGAGAGCATAGACCCATCCACTTTGTAGCCAGGCCCACCCACTGGGGAGCCAGGCACAGCCAATCAGAATGAGTTTTTCCCCACGAAAGGCATTATTACAGACAGAAATATTCCTCAGTACCCCCCCCCCCCCCCCCCCCCCAGGCGATCCATAGCTGAAGAAGCCATATTTGGAGGTCCTGGGCTGACGGGCTGATGGGCTGACGTGGTCTGCTGTTGTGAGGCCGGTTGGACGTACTGCCAAATTCTCTAAAACGACGTAGGAGGCAGCTTATGGTAGAGGAATGAACATTAAATTATCTGGCAACAGCTCTGGTGGGCATTCCTGCAGTTAGCATACCAATTGCACACTCCCTTTTTTGTCCCCAGCACAAGGTGCACCTGTGTAGTGATCATGCTGTTCAATCAGTTTATTGATATGTCACACCTATCAGGTGGATGGATTATCTTGGCAAAGGAGAAATGCTCACTTAAAGGAATGTAAATGCACAACATTTGAGAAAAATAAGCTTTTTGTGTATATGGATGTTTTATTTCTGCTCATAAAACATGGCACCAACACTTTACATATTGCGTTTATATTTTTTGTCAGTGAAGTTTGGATGGAGTGAACTACTTTTTCAAACTAACTTTAGTGAAGTTAACTATATCTTTCTTAACGGTAGCTTTGGTGTAGTTCAACTTCTTCCAGTGTTTGGTAATTGGTAGCTTGGTAAAGTATATTTTCAGAGTAGCTACCCCAACACTGGAGCCACCTCACCCTTGTCACACTATCCCCTGGCTCAGAGCACACCAAAGGACAGAGAGAGAAAAAGAGAGCATCAGAGATTTTGAACACCACTTTCAGACTGTGTAATTTGAGATAAGAGATCATCACCCCCACCACCACCATCCCATCTTTTTTCAGACCAAAAAAAATCATGAAGGTTAAGATAACTTATTTGCGTCTGTCTGAGGGTATGTCCTCATGCAGGGACAGTTTTAGCTGACATTCAGTCTGGCTTAACAGACTGGTGGTTTAAAAACATCAGCGTTTCTGGCTCAGCGGTATGACCGGACCCACTGGGGAACGTGTCCCTTATCAACCAGCAGCTGAACTCAATAAGAGGCAGGATGAGAGACGAGTCCGCCACTCCACGTCAGCTGCTGGGACCAGGCCCCCAGTGTCCGGTGAAGTCTTAAGGAGTGTGAAGTCTTAAGCTCTGCTGGTCAGCTAGCTCTGCTGGTTGGCTACTGCATAGCAACCTAGCGGTGCCAAAAGCCCTGGAATGCCCTAGAAAGCCTATGTAAATTACAATCGCGAGAATAGCCAAACCAGAACAGCTGTTTTGGGCTCAAAAATATGCTTATTATGATCAAGTTTGATCGCCACAATGAATTATTTTAAAGTTGGCTACAAATCAAGATATTTAATTAAATAGGGATCCATTCTGACTACTACATTTGTCGTCACACAAGACCAACTGCTGACGTATGTAGCCCAATCTACGTATGTAGCAGGCTACAGGGAGGATCCAGAGACATTAAGGTGACTCTCTCAGGCAGGATGACAATGACTACCTCGACCATGATGCTTTGCTAGTTACGGCCACTTTTACGACCGTGATCCTTGGCGATTTATCGGTGCCATTTAGCAATATGGTGCGCTTCAAATTGAAATACTTCCGGCTTCATGCGTCATCAGATGACATGGATGACGTCAGTGCTTTCACTATCTCCTGTTTCTAATGTTTATAGCTGGGACAGATGAAAGAGAAGAGACAGACAGACAGAGAGACAGAGAGACAGACAGAGAAAGAGACAGACAGACAGAGAGACAGACAGACAGACAGACAGACAGACAGACAGACAGACAGACAGACAGACAGACAGACAGACAGACAGACAGACAGACAGACAGACAGACAGACAGACAGACAGACAGACAGACAGACAGACAGACAGACAGACAGACAGACAGACAGACAGACAGACAGACAGACAGACAGACAGACAGACAGACAGACAGGGAAGATATTCAGTGAAAACACACCTCTCATTAAAGCACTTCAGCTCATTTCAGCCACAGGCAACATGATCTCTTTGGGTTCAAGTGAGGCATTGAGTTGGTCTGTCTTTTGGAAACACTAAACATCAAGGTTAGTATTCAGTCACACTAAACATCAAGGTTAGTATTCAGTCACACTAAACATCAAGGTTAGTATTCAGTCACACTAAACATCAAGGTTAGTATTCAGTCACTCTAAACATCAAGGTTAGTATTCAGTCACACTAAACATCAAGGTTAGTATTCAGTCACTCTAAACATCAAGGTTAATATTCAGTCACACTAAACATCAAGGTTAGTATTCAGTCACACTAAACATCAAGGTTAGTATTCAGTCACACTAAACATCAAGGTTAGTATTCAGTCACACTAAACATCAAGGTTAGTATTCAGTCACACTAAACATCAAGGTTAATATTCAGTCACTCTAAACATCAAGGTTAGTATTCAGTCACACTAAACATCAAGGTTAATATTCAGTCACACTAAACATCAAGGTTAGTATTCAGTCACACTAAACATCAAGGTTAGTATTCAGTCACACTAAACATCAAGGTTAATATTCAGTCACACTAAACATCAAGGTTAGTATTCAGTCACACTAAACATCAAGGTTAATATTCAGTCACACTAAACATCAAGGTTAGTATTCAGTCACACTAAACATCAAGGTTAGTATTCAGTCACACTAAACATCAAGGTTAGTATTCAGTCACTCTAAACATTAAGGTTAGTATTCAGTCACACTAAACAATAGTATCATTTCATAGTTGACCAATCACTGGAATTTATTTTCCTGAAGAATGAAAGAATCTATGAAAAATATGCACTAACCATAATGACAAGGCCTGAAAAGCATCCTAATAATGACCTAGAAATCCTTCATTAATAGTAGCATAAACTAGAGATAGGTATAGAGTTGGGTATAGAGATGGGTGTAGTGATGGGTATGGATGGGTGTAGTGATGGGTATAGAGATGGGTGTAGTGATGGGTAGAGATGGGTATAGAGATGGGTGTAGAAATGGGTATAGAGATGGGTGTAGAAATGGGTGTAGTGATGGGTATGGATGGGTGTAGTGATGGGTATAGAGATGGGTGTAGTGATGGGTAGAGATGGGTATAGAGATGGGTATAGAGATGGGTGTAGAAATGGGTGTAGTGATGGGTATAGATGGTATAGAGATGGGTATAGAGATGGATATAGATGGGTATAGAGATGGGTGTAGAGATGGGTGTAGAGATGGGACTAGAGATGGGTAAAGTGATGGGTGTAGAGATGGGTAAAGTGATGGGTAAAGTGATGGGTATAGAGATGGGTATAGAGATATGTATAGATGGGTGTAGAGATGGGTATAGAGATATGTATAGATGGGTGTAGAGATGGGTTTAGATGGTATAGAGATGGGCGTAGAGATGGGTATAGAGATGGGGGTATAGATGGGTGTAGAGATGGGTGTAGAGATATGTATAGATGGGTGTAGAGATGGGTTTAGATGGTATAGAGATGGGTGTAGAGATGGGTATAGAGATGGGGGTATAGATGGGTGTAGAGATGGGTATAGAGATGGTATAAATGTGTGTAGTGATGGGTTTAGATGGTATAGAGATGGGTGTAGAGATGGGTATAGAGATGGGGGTATAGATGGGTGTAGTGATGGGTATAGAGATGGGTATAGAGATGGGTATAGAGGTGGGTATAGAGATGGGTATAGAGATGGGTATAGAGGTGGGTGTAGTGATGGGTGTAGAGATGGGTGTAGTGATGGGTATAGATGGGTATAGAGATGGGTGTAGAGATGTGTATAGAGATGGGTATAGAGATGGGTATAGAGATGGGTATAGAGATGGGTGTAGTGATGGATATAGAGATGGGTGTAGTGATGGGTATAGATGGGTATAGTGTTGGTGTAGAGATGTGTGTAGAGATGGGTAATAGATGGGTATAGTGTTGGTATAGAGATGTGTGTAGAGATGGGTGTAGTGATGGGTATAGACGGGTATAGTGTTGGTATAGAGATGGGTATAGAGATGGGTATAGAGATGGGTGTAGAGATGGGTATAGAGATGGGTGTAGTGATGGGTAATAGATGGGTATAGTGTTGGTATAGAGATGTGTGTAGAGATGGGTAATAGATGGGTATAGTGTTGGTATAGAGATGTGTGTAGAGATGGGTGTAGTGATGGGTATAGATGGGTATAGTGTTGGTATAGAGATGTGTGTAGAGATGGGTAATAGATGGGTATAGTGTTGGTATAGAGATGTGTGTAGAGATGGGTGTAGTGATGGGTATAGATGGGTATAGTGTTGGTATAGAGATGTGTGTAGAGATGGGTAATAGATGGGTATAGTGTTGGTATAGAGATGTGTGTAGAGATGGGTAATAGATGGGTATAGTGTTGTATTAGAGATGAGTATAGAGATGGGTGTAGAGATGGGTATAGAGATGGGGGTATAGATGGGTGTAGTGATGGGTATCGAGATGGGTATAGAGATGGGTGTAGTGTTGGGTATAGAGATGGGTATAGAGGTTGGTGTAGTGATGGGTATAGAGATGGGTGTAGTGATGGGTATAGATGGGTATAGTGTTGGTATAGAGATGGGTATAGAGATGGGTATAGAGATGGGTGTAGTGTTGGGTATAGAGATGGGTATAGAGGTGGGTGTAGTGATGGGTATAGAGATGGGTGTAGTGATGGGTATAGATGGGTATAGTGTTGTATTAGAGATGGGTGTAGTGATGGGTATAGATGGGTATAGTGTTGTATTAGAGATGGGTATAGAGA
The DNA here is from genome assembly GCF_016432855.1 of Salvelinus namaycush. NCBI lineage: Eukaryota > Metazoa > Chordata > Actinopteri > Salmoniformes > Salmonidae > Salvelinus > Salvelinus namaycush. Next base: position 38,508,209 of record NC_052322.1, on the reverse strand, counting down.
TGGGGGTATAGATGGGTGTAGTGATGGATATAGAGATGGGGGTATGGATGGGTGTAGAGATGGGTATAGAGATGGGGGTATAGATGGGTGTAGTGATGGATATAGAGATGGGTGTAGTGATGGATATAGAGATGGGTGTAGTGATGGGTATAGAGATGGGTATAGTGATGGGTGTAGAGATGGGTATAGAGATGGGTGTAGTGATGGGTATAGATGGGTATAGAGATGGGTGTAGTGATGGGTATAGATGGGTATAGTGTTGGTATAGAGATGTGTGTAGAGATGGGTAATAGATGGGTATAGTGTTGGTATAGAGATGGGTATAGAGATGGGTATGGTGATGGTATAAATGGGTATATAGATGGGTATAGATGGTATAGAGATGGGTATAGTGATGTTATAGATGGGTATAGTGTTGGGTATAGAGATGGGTATAGAGGTGGGTGTAGTGATGGGTGTAGAGATGGGTATAGAGATGGGTGTAGTGATGGATATAGAGATGGGTGTAGTGATGGGTATAGAGGTGGGTGTAGTGATGGGTATAGATGGGTATAGTGTTGGGTATAGAGATGGGTATAGAGGTGGGTGTAGTGATGGATACAGAGATGGGGGTATAGATGGGTGTAGTGATGGGTATAGAGATGGGTATAGATATGGGTGTAGTGATGGATATAGAGATGGGTATAGAGATGGGTGTAGTGATGGATATAGAGATGGGTGTAGTGATGGGTATAGATGGGTATAGTGTTGGTATAGAGATGTGTGTAGAGATGGGTAATAGATGGGTATAGTGTTGTATTAGAGATGGGTATAGAGATGGGTATAGAGGTGGGTGTAGAGATGGGGGTATAGATGGGTATAGTGTTGGTATAGAGATGTGTGTAGAGATGGGTAATAGATGGGTATAGTGTTGTATTAGAGATGGGTATAGAGATGGGTATGGTGATGGTATAAATGGGTATATAGATGGGTATAGATGGTATAGAGATGGGTATAGTGATGTTATAGATGGGTATAGTGATGGGTATAGAGATTGGTTATAGATTAGTATAGTGATGGGTATAGATGAGTATAGTGTTGGTATAGAGATGGGTAATAGATGGGTATAGTTGGGTATAGTGTTGTACTAGATAATGTATAGAGATGGTAAAGTGATGGTATTAAGGGTAGGTAGAGATGGGTATAGAGATAGGTATAGATGAGTATAGTGTTGGTATAGAGATGTGCATGGTGATGGGTATAGATGGTATAGAGATGGGTATAGATTAGTATAGTGATGGGTATAGATGGGTATAGTGTTGGTATAGAGATGGTATAGATGGGTATAGATATGGGTATATTTTTTTATTTATTTAACCTTTTTTTAACTAGGCAGGTCAGTTAAGAACAAATTCTGCCTACCCCAGCCAAACCCTAACCCGGACGACGCTCGGCCAATTGTGTGCCGCCCTATGGGACTCCCAATCACGGCCGGTTGTGATACAGCCTGGAATCGAACCAGGGTCTGTAGTGACGCCTCTAGCAATGAGATGCAGTGCCTTAGACCGCTGCGCCACTCGGGACCCCTTGTTGGTATTTAAATGGGTATAGATGGGTATAGTGATGGTATAGAATTGGATATAGATGGGTATAGTGTTGGTATAGAGATGGGTATAGATGGGTATAGTGGTGGGTCTGGTGATGGGTACAGAAATGGATATAGTGATGGGTATAGTGATGGTATGGAGATGGTATAGTAGTAATTGGCATAAATGGGTATGGAGATGGGTATAGATGGCTATAGTGATGGTATAGTGGTGGGTCTGGTGATGGCTATAGTGATGGGTATAGAGATGGGTATAGTGATGGGTATAAATGTGTATAGAGATGGGTACAGAGATGGGTATAGTGATGGGTATAGTGGTGGGTCTGGTGTTGGATATATTGATGGTATAGACATGAGTATAGATGGTATAGTGGTGGGTATAAATGGGTATAGATGGGCTCTGCTCTGAGTTCTGACCTTCAGCTGGGAGCCCAGAGGTCAGCAGGGGATGCCACACTTCCTGTGTTCCTCCTCACCCCACAGGACAGATCTGCAGTTCCTCTTCCCCCTCCCTTCCTCCCTCCCTTCCTTCCTCCCCCAGACTCTACAGGATGCACTCCCCGACCCTGCTTCATTAGGAATTTACACAATGTCCAGAAGGCCGTGAACGTCCTCCATGACCCGTGGAGTCACGCGGGATGGGAGGGAGGGAGGCAGCATCACGGGAACAGCCTGAGCTGTGTAGTTAGCGCTGATCTGATCCTCTTCTCTCTCTCTCTTGTTTAAAAAACCCTGTCCTGTGCTGTTCATCCCAAGCCACTGCTCTCTCTGTGGGGACTGGTGTGGCTGATCAATCAGCCTTCAGCACGGTCACACAGACAGAACACATTGTTCCATAGGTGAAGAACATAGATGTACACAGCACAGCTTCACATGGCATAACATGCAGCGTGATACTTAATCGATGATCTTCCCCTCAGTCAAGGTTACCAACCAGCTGGGGGACTGTATTCAAAAGACTTCACAATAAAGCAACTTCAATTAATTGACAGAATCCAGTCTGAGAATAATATGCTGTCAGCAACAACAACAAAAAATGTAATCCTAATACTGACAACAATAGTCTTTTTTCTGAGTGAGAGAACTCGGGCTGCAAAAAGAATCCGGTGAGAGAGATGAAAGAGTCGTGACTCCCTGTAGCGTGTACTCGCTCGATGATGACGTGTGGAAAATGAGACATCTCCATTGTGACAGAGAGAGAATGACTGTGCATGATTGTGCTGCTCTCAGTGCAATGGTGAGGTTACTGCAGGCTTACAGCTCATCACAACACCACCCATCACACAACTACTGCAGGTTACTGCAGGCTTACAGCTCATCACAACACCACCCATCACAAAACTACTGCAGGTTACTGCAGGCTTACAGCTCATCACAACACCACCCAGCACAAAAACTACTGCAGGTTACTGCAGGCTTACAGCTCATCACAACACCACCCAGCACACAACTACTGCAGGTTACTGCAGGCTTACAGCTCATCACAACACCACCCAGCACACAACTACTGCAGGTTACTGCAGGCTTACAGCTCATCACAACACCACCCAGCACACAACTACTGCAGGTTACTGCAGGCTTACAGCTCATCACAACACCACCCAGCACACAACTACTGCAGGTTACTGTAGGCTTACAGCTCATCACAACACCACCCAGCACACAACTACTGCAGGTTACTGCAGGCTTACAGCTCATCACAACACCACCCAGCACAAAACTACTGCAGGTTACTGCAGGCTTACAGCTCATCACAACACCACCCAGCACAAAACTACTGCAGGTTACTGTAGGCTTACAGCTCATCACAACACCACCCAGCACAAAACTACTGCAGGTTACTGCAGGCTTACAGCTCATCACAACACCACCCAGCACAAAACTACTGCAGGTTACTGCAGGCTTACAGCTCATCACAACACCACCCATCACAAAACTACTGCAGGTTACTGCAGGCTTACAGCTCATCACAACAAAACCCAGCACACAACTACTGCAGGTTACTGTAGGCTTACAGCTCATCACAACACCACCCAGCACAAAACTACTGCAGGTTACTGCAGGCTTACAGCTCATCACAACACCACCCATCACAAAACTACTGCAGGTTACTGCAGGCTTACAGCTCATCACAACAAAACCCAGCACACAACTACTGCAGGTTACTGCAGGCTTACAGCTCATCACAACACCACCCAGCACAAAACTACTGCAGGTTACTGCAGGCTTACAGCTCATCACAACACCACCTATCACAAAACTACTGCAGGTTACTGCAGGCTTACAGCTCATCACAACAAAACCCAGCACAAAACTACTGCAGGTTACTGCAGGCTTACAGCTCATCACAACACCACCCAGCACAAAACTACTGCAGGTTACTGTAGGCTTACAGCTCATCACAACACCACCCATCACAAAACTACTGCAGGTTACTGCAGGCTTACAGCTCATCACAACACCACCCAGCACACAACTACTGCAGGTTACTGTAGGCTTACAGCTCATCACAACACCACCCAGCACACAACTACTGCAGGTTACTGTAGGCTTACAGCTCATCACAACACCACCCAGCACAAAACTACTGCAGGTTACTGTAGGCTTACAGCTCATCACAACACCACCCATCACAAAACTACTGCAGGTTACTGTAGGCTTACAGCTCATCACAACACCACCCAGCACAAAACTACTGCAGGTTACTGCAGGCTTACAGCTCATCACAACACCACCCAGCACAAAACTACTGCAGGTTACTGTAGGCTTACAGCTCATCACAACACCACCCAGCACAAAACTACTGCAGGTTACTGTAGGCTTACAGCTCATCACAACACCACCCATCACAAAACTACTGCAGGTTACTGTAGGCTTACAGCTCATCACAACACCACCCAGCACACAACTACTGCAGGTTACTGCAGGCTTACAGCTCATCACAACACCACCCAGCACACAACTACTGCAGGTTACTGCAGGCTTACAACTCATCACAACACCACCCAGCACACAACTACTGCAGGTTACTGCAGGCTTACAACTCATCACAACACCACCCAGCACACAACTACTGCAGGTTACTGTAGGCTTACAGCTCATCACAACACCACCCAGCACAAAACTACTACAGGTTACTGCAGGCTTACAGCTCATCACAACACCACCCAGCACACAACTACTGCAGGTTACTGCAGGCTTACAACTCATCACAACACCACCCAGCACAAAACTACTGCAGGTTACTGCAGGCTTACAGCTCATCACAACACCACCCAGCACACAACTACTGCAGGTTACTGCAGGCTTACAGCTCATCACAACACCACCCAACACACAACTACTGCAGGTTACTGTAGGCTTACAGCTCATCACAACACCACCCAGCACACAACTACTGCAGGTTACTGTAGGCTTACAGCTCATCACAACACCACCCAGCACACAACTACTGCAGGTTACTGCAGGCTTACAGCTCATCACAACACCACCCAGCACAAAACTACTGCAGGTTACTGTAGGCTTACAGCTCATCACAACACCACCCAGCACAAAACTACTGCAGGTTACTGTAGGCTTACAGCTCATCACAACACCACCCAACACACAACTACTGCAGGTTACTGCAGGCTTACAACTCATCACAACACCACCCAGCACACAACTACTGCAGGTTACTGTAGGCTTACAGCTCATCACAACACCACCCAGCACACAACTACTGCAGGTTACTGCAGGCTTACAGCTCATCACAACACCACCCATCACAAAACTACTGCAGGTTACTGCAGGCTTACAGCTCATCACAACACCACCCAGCACAAAACTACTGCAGGTTACTGCAGGCTTACAGCTCATCACAACACCACCCATCACAAAACTACTGCAGGTTACTGCAGGCTTACAGCTCATCACAACACCACCCAGCACAAAACTACTGCAGGTTACTGCAGGCTTACAGCTCATCACAACACCACCCAGCACACAACTACTGCAGGTTACTGTAGGCTTACAGCTCATCACAACACCACCCAGCACACAACTACTGCAGGTTACTGTAGGCTTACAGCTCATCACAACACCACCCAGCACAAAACTACTGCAAGTTACTGTAGGCTTACAGCTCATCACAACACCACCCAGCACACAACTACTGCAGGTTACTGTAGGCTTACAGCTCATCACAACACCACCCATCACAAAACTACTGCAGGTTACTGTAGGCTTACAGCTCATCACAACACCACCCAGCACAAAACTACTGCAGGTTACTGCAGGCTTACAGCTCATCACAACACCACCCAGCACACAACTACTGCAGGTTACTGTAGGCTTACAGCTCATCACAACACCACCCAGCACACAACTACTGCAGGTTACTGTAGGCTTACAGCTCATCACAACACCACCCAGCACACAACTACTGCAGGTTACTGCAGGCTTACAGCTCATCACAACACCACCCATCACAAAACTACTGCAGGTTACTGTAGGCTTACAGCTCATCACAACACCACCCAGCACAAAACTACTGCAGGTTACTGCAGGCTTACAGCTCATCACAACACCACCCAGCACACAACTACTGCAGGTTACTGCAGGCTTACAGCTCATCACAACACCACCCAGCACACAACTACTGCAGGTTACTGTAGGCTTACAGCTCATCACAACACCACCCAGCACAAAACTACTGCAGGTTACTGCAGGCTTACAGCTCATCACAACACCACCCAGCACAAAACTACTGCAGGTTACTGCAGGCTTACAGCTCATCACAACACCACCCATCACAAAACTACTGCAGGTTACTGCAGGCTTACAGCTCATCACAACAAAACCCAGCACACAACTACTGCAGGTTACTGCAGGCTTACAGCTCATCACAACACCACCCAGCACAAAACTACTGCAGGTTACTGTAGGCTTACAGCTCATCACAACACCACCCAGCACACAACTACTGCAGGTTACTGCAGGCTTACAGCTCATCACAACAAAACCCAGCACAAAACTACTGCAGGTTACTGCAGGCTTACAGCTCATCACAACAAAACCCAGCACAAAACTACTGCAGGTTACTGCAGGCTTACAGCTCATCACAACACCACCCAGCACAAAACTACTGCAGGTTACTGCAGGCTTACAGCTCATCACAACACCACCCAGCACAAAACTACTGCAGGTTACTGTAGGCTTACAGCTCATCACAACACCACCCAGCACACAACTACTGCAGGTTACTGCAGGCTTACAGCTCATCACAACACCACCCATCACAAAACTACTGCAGGTTACTGTAGGCTTACAGCTCATCACAACACCACCCAGCACACAACTACTGCAGGTTACTGTAGGCTTACAGCTCATCACAACACCACCCAGCACAAAACTACTGCAGGTTACTGCAGGCTTACAGCTCATCACAACACCACCCAGCACAAAACTACTGCAGGTTACTGCAGGCTTACAGCTCATCACAACACCACCCAGCACAAAACTACTGCAGGTTACTGCAGGCTTACAGCTCATCACAACACCACCCATCACAAAACTACTGCAGGTTACTGCAGGCTTACAGCTCATCACAACACCACCCAGCACAAAACTACTGCAGGTTACTGTAGGCTTACAGCTCATCACAACACCACCCAGCACAAAACTACTGCAGGTTACTGCAGGCTTACAGCTCATCACAACACCACCCAGCACAAAACTACTGCAGGTTACTGCAGGCTTACAGCTCATCACAACACCACCCAGCACAAAACTACTGCAGGTTACTGCAGGCTTACAGCTCATCACAACACCACCCAGCACACAACTACTGCAGGTTACTGCAGGCTTACAGCTCATCACAACACCACCCAGCACACAACTACTGCAGGTTACTGCAGGCTTACAGCTCATCACAACACCACCCATCACAAAACTACTGCAGGTTACTGTAGGCTTACAGCTCATCACAACACCACCCAGCACAAAACTACTGCAGGTTACTGTAGGCTTACAGCTCATCACAACACCACCCAGCACACAACTACTGCAGGTTACTGCAGGCTTACAGCTCATCACAACACCACCCAGCACAAAACTACTGCAGGTTACTGCAGGCTTACAGCTCATCACAACACCACCCAGCACAAAACTACTGCAGGTTACTGTAGGCTTACAGCTCATCACAACACCACCCAGCACAAAACTACTGCAGGTTACTGCAGGCTTACAGCTCATCACAACACCACCCAGCACAAAACTACTGCAGGTTACTGTAGGCTTACAGCTCATCACAACACCACCCAGCACAAAACTACTGCAGGTTACTGCAGGCTTACAGCTCATCACAACACCACCCAGCACACAACTACTGCAGGTTACTGCAGGCTTACAGCTCATCACAACACCACCCATCACAAAACTACTGCAGGTTACTGCAGGCTTACAGCTCATCACAACAAAACCCAGCACAAAACTACTGCAGGTTACTGCAGGCTTACAGCTCATCACAACACCACCCATCACAAAACTACTGCAGGTTACTGTAGGCTTACAGCTCATCACAACACCACCCATCACAAAACTACTGCAGGTTACTGTAGGCTTACAGCTCATCACAACAAAACCCAGCACAAAACTACTGCAGGTTACTGTAGGCTTACAGCTCATCACAACACCACCCAACACAAAAACTACTAGCATTTGTGGAGGATGAACTGAGAGGAACTTAACAAGCCTGCCTTCCTGCTTGCCTGCAGCTACGGGACTCGTGTGGATAGGACTGACGGGGGGTGCAGTGCAGCAGAGGAGCTGCTTTCGTCAGAGCGCGTGGTGCTGATGCAGTACAGAGGGTGGGGAGGGTTGCTGCTGCTGCTGCTGCAGAGAAGAGGGTTGGCTACACTGTGGAACAGCCTCACTGGTTGACTCTGTGGTGCTGCAGAGGGAGGCACGGCAGACACGGGAACAGCCACTCCGTTTGGTTCTAAAAGCTTCCTGAATCACAGGGAAAAGGCCAGCGCCTCCCAGTCAGAGGGCTGGTGACGTACACGCTGCTGTCTTCTATGAGCAGAACGATGATGCAGCAGTTGCTGACTCTTGTTCATGCTGAACATCGTTCAGATTCATGGCCCTGCCTGTGTCTACGTGGTGCAAATCTTCTGGAATAATACATTTAACGCAGACATAACTGTGGAGGGTTTCATAACAATGGTTGATATTTACGACCAAAGGGTGCTTATGTAGGAAAATTTTGTTCCAATCAATTCAAGCAGTCACATTTTGTTAGTAAAAAAAATGTAACAACTAAATCATTCGCCATGTGATGAACATACAGCTATCAAAGCCATTGGTAAGTGGGTTAAGGTACACATTACTTAAAGATCTGTGAAAGTTAATTCTGTCAATGTCAGGTCATGGAATCCTACACAGACAGATTGTCAGTTATCCTAAACGACTAACCCAATTCCAGTGTTACCCTCACCCCATCCAGGCTCGGGCATTAGACCACGCTACTCCCTTCCCGCCCCTCCTGTACCCATGCACTGTGAGAAAGAGAGAGAGAGAGAAAAGAGAGGGGGGCAGGGCAATAGAGAGAGGGAGCCTTAAGGCGCCCCAGAAGGGTGACCCACTTCCCCACCCCAGAGGAATTTGGGGAGTTGAGTTGCACCTCTCTGGGTCACTGATCACAGCCTCTCTGACCCCTGAACTCAGTCCCTTTAGCTGCCAATGGTCATGCCCTCTCTCTTCACAGCGCAGTTGAGTAATTTTCTTAATTTGTTTCTGGGGAGATAATAAGGACTTAACCACAGGCTGACCTTTGGCACTGCCGCCCATCCCCCACACAGATAGACAGGGAGGCAGGCAGGCAGGCACAGTCCCAAGAGTCACGTTTGAGGAGAGGCAGGGCAAGGCTGAAATTTGCTGATTATCTCCAGATATCACAAAGGGCAAGCAGGACAAAAACTAATGTGAATGGTCCTCTGGGATGCATGCCGGGGTTGGCTTTTCTATGATCATTTTAAACATTCTGATCACATTTTAGATCATTTTGAGATATCCTTGTACTCTGGGTGCATTATAATTTCAATATATAATGGCTTCCCATGAGAGAATTCCATAATTGAGGGAAAGGTGAGTGGGATAATTGATCATTTACATTAATTGGTTGATGAATTTATGCACACATTCCTTAAAATTGTGCAAATAGCAGACTATTTGAGTCCCACACTGACCGACCAGAATAATTCTGTTTTAGGGGCTAGGGTTAGGTTGAATTCACCAGTAAGCTCTACTCTACCAGCAGAAAGACAGTAGCTCAAGATACTGTCCTCACAGGCTCTCACACACACACACACACACACACACACACACACACACACACACACACACACACACACACACACACACACACACACACACACACACACACACACACACACACACACACACACAGAGGGCCACTGTTGACCCAGGGGACTGGGTGATTTCACGCTCAACGTGAGTAAGGTTTTTATTCGGGTAAACACTCGTAAGGCCATGGGGCTGGTAGGTATTCCAGGGCACATTCTCAGTAGCATGCGTAGAACAGCTGGCAGGCATATTCACGGTCATTTTCAACCTCTTCTTGTCCCACCAGTGGAGTGTATTCATGGATGCAAAGGGAAGCCAGGCTCCCCCCCCCCAAAAAAATGGACCAATAAAAAAATACAAAATATATAAAATGATTCATCTTTCATCTCTCTGTATTTCATTCAAGAGGCTGAATTTATCTCACAGGAGAAAGCATCCCAGTGAGCCAAACAGCGCCCCTCTGTCTCTCTATGTGTAGGACATCTATCTGATTCTGTCTGGTCCAAGTGAGTATGACATTGTTGCCGCCTGTAGCATTGAAGGCAAGGGAAGCCAGTGAGCATCTGGCCTCCTTTGACAAAAAAAGTATAAAAAATGTGCCAATCAGCGTTGAGCTAAACTGAGCGAGCTCAACTGTGATTGGTCCTGGCAAACCAACAAAAAGTGTTAAGGGAAGTCAGCTTGGAAAAATTTCCCTTTCCTAATTTAGCCATGGATGGACATAGGGATTTGGACTTGTGATTTTACTTAATTCTCTGTACTGGCCAATGATTATAACGGCGATTCCGATCCAACCATTAATTCATTCATTGTTTGTTGTGCCCCTGGCCTGAGAGGATGGATGTTCAATATGTAGCTAGATGTAAAAGGCTAATGTTAACTAGCTAACGTTGCCCATGAATGTAAGTTGGCCTAGCGAGAAAGCATTTTAGCCAGGTAGCCTAGGACAACAAAAAATAAAAGCGTGTATTGTATGACAGAGTGACAGAACGTTTCGTCAACATGAAAGTGAGGATGATGACATTGGCTTTTCTCTACAAGTAGGGTGAGTCAACATGTTTTTCTACTTGCACGAACGTGCACGTACACACATGCACGCACGCACACACAGAAATCAGAAGCATGGACAACCACATCATATTTAGCTTCCATTGATTTGACTAAATTGTTTTTGGTATGTTTAAGTTGTCACTGTATTAGACTAAGCAGAGGTGGTTTGATTTGAGGACGTTGAAAGGTTGAAGTTGATGGTGCTGGAATAGTGGAGGCATCTCATGTTTTCTTTGCGACTTGCGGTAACTCTCTGTGGTTCTAAATCAATAGTTGTTTAGTGCTCCGAAAATGTCTGAAACATTAACTTGCTTGACCGTGCTGTAGGTTATGTACTGTCTGTTACTGTACATGCAATATGCTTTGTGGACGTTGCTGGACAGAGGTTGTTATCAGGTTTTGTGATAAAACAATGGTGTTGTTGAATTTATTCTGCCACTGTGTCATCTTATTGTCTCTGCCTTTAGGCCTATATATCATGGTCGCAAGGCATATGGGGGGGCTGAGGAAATGTGACTTGGCCCCTACAACACTAACAATCTTTCTCCAGATGCACCATTGAGAGCATCCTGTCGGACTGTATCACCGCCTGGTACGGCTGTATTCTAGTCATGGCTCATCCTATATAACTACTGCTGCACACTATATAACTACTGCTGCACACAATATCTACTGATATACTGTCCACAATCTCTATACACACCATATATATATATATGATTTATCCTCCTGAGATGCAGCAATTCATTTTTGTCCTCTCTAGTGGGCATCCGTTCTTGGTCTGTATCTCTGGGCCATACAAACCACTGTATTAATTACTGTTGTCCCTTTGAGAGGACAGTCTGGGCTTTTCGTTGGGGTTTGACCTTGACAACTTTATCTTCTTGGTTCTTTAAAAAAAATGGCGACAATCAAAATTAGTACATTTGATCGAAGATTTTAAAGTGTGATTAATTATTAATGATCATTTTTGTGAGTTTGATATTAAAATTGTTTCTTGTAAGTCAATTTCTCAGGAAAAGTTAAGTGAGTTGTCTGGACTGTGTAATAATTGTTTTCACATTATATAAGAGATAAATAAGAGCTTATCAAGAAAATGACCTCTGTAGTTGACACCCGGATGCCACAGCTATGTTTTTCACCTACTGTACCCATTGACTGTAATGTTAAGTTTTCACATGTATGTCCTAATGACCACAACAGAGGACAATTTTGCACTTAAAATCAAAGATAAATAACAATATTTCTTCGCATTTTTTTTCTGGTCTCAGTAGAATATTCCGGTCTCTGACATTGCTCGTTCTGATATTTCTTCATTTCTTTCTGACATTTTTGGGGATTATGTGTGTATTGTTTTGTATTGCTAGGTATTACTGCACTGTTAGCTGCACCTGCGATAACATCTGCAAAAAAAACTTATTTGATTTGATTTTGATTACTGCATTGTTGGGAAAGAGAAAGCATGTGCACGTGACAATACAAACTTGAAACTTGAAACACACACATCAAGCCAAAAAGACCTTACATTTCTGTGCATTTCTGTTCTTACAATTCTGTGCCCCCTCACCTAAATGGGATCCTGTGCAGCAACAGAAGGAACAGGGAAGTGAGACCCAGATTCTGTTATACCTCACCCAGTTATGTATAGCCATGCTTTCCCGGGGTAACATGACCTAAGCATGGACAGCTGATCACTGTAGGCATTAGGTCAGGTTTCACTGAGCAGTGCAGTGCTGTAGCTCAGCCAGGCTCTTCACACAGGGAAAGATTACATCTTTAGCTGCATGGGAGGGGGGAGCAGCTGCTCTGCCTTACACTAGGCAGGGTGACTCCAAACCAGGCATAGCCAGGGGGGGGGGGGGGGGGGGGGGGGCAGGGGGCTGCATGGAGGTTACACACGACAAACAACCACGATATACATGATCTAAACCTGTGTGGAGCCTGAAGTAAAATCTGGGATGCCATCGCATCATTAAATGATCTTAGTTGCTTTATTGATTGTCTTTCATAAATATTAAATTAAATCTAGCCTATCACATCAACACAAGGCGTAACTATCCAGGAATTTCTAGCAAGTTCTATCAGTGTTTACTTGGCACCCTACACATGTCCAGTTTTGCAAGCATCTTATTCAATGTGCTTGTCAGACTAAAAGACAGCTTAGTTTGGTCTTTAACCGTAATGCTGAGCGAAGGGAATTAACCTCTAGTCTGTTTTGCTCTCACTGGGAAACCAGACTTACTAATAATAGCGAGACTAACACGAATGAGAGAGTTCCTTATATGGTTTTAAAGAGGAGGCCCCAAGCGATGAGCCGGTCACTGGCGTCAACCAGACCTTTTATCTGAAAGAGCCTGACTGTTAACAGTGAAGTGGAGTCACGAGCCAGGAATGATGTGATCAGAGCAGAGCCAGAAGCTACCCCAGGCCTGTGGCGGCATGGCGAGCGCAATGCTGGCCTGGAATGCCGGCCTGGAATGCCAGGAATGAGGGGAAGTGGCGTGAGTGACGCGTGGATTCTGTCAGCTTTAATAAGGTCATGAGGAACTCTGGCCCTGGTCTGCTGCTTCGGTCCTTTGATTCCTGTGATCTGCTGACCTGATGATGACAGACCAGGAGAAGAACCCTGGATTCAACCACGGAATGACAATGAATACCACACAGAGCACACAGTAACCTGTAGCAGTGAGGTCCACACACAGTAACCTGTAGCAGTGAGGTCCACACACAGTAACCTGTAGCAGTGAGGTCCACACACAGTAACCTGTAGCAGTGAGGTCCACACACAGTAACCTGTAGCAGTGAGGTCCACACACAGTAACCTGTAGCAGTGAGGTCCACACACAGTAACCTGTAGTAGTGAGGTCCACACACAGTAACCTGTAGCAGTGAGGTCCACACACAGTAACCTGTAGCAGTGAGGTCCACACAGAAACCTGTAGCAGTGAGGTCCACACACAGTAACCTGTAGCAGTGAGGTCCACACACAGTAACCTGTAGTAGTGAGGTCCACACACAGTAACCTGTAGCAGTGAGGTCCACACACAGTAACCTGTAGCAGTGAGGTCCACACAGTAACAAGTAGCAGTGAGGTCCACACACAGTAACCTGTAGCAGTGAGGTCCACACAGTAACCTGTAGCAGTGAGGTCCACACACAGTAACCTGTAGCAGTGAGGTCCACACACAGTAACCTGTAGCAGTGAGGTCCACACACAGTAACCTGTAGCAGTGAGGTCCACACACAGTAACCTGTAGCAGTGAGGTCCACACAGTAACAAGTAGCAGTGAGGTCCACACACAGTAACCTGTAGCAGTGAGGTCCACACAGTAACAAGTAGCAGTGAGGTCCACACAGTAACCTGTAGTAGTGAGGTCCACACACAGTAACATGTAGCAGTGAGGTCCACACACAGTAACCTGTAGCAGTGAGGTCCACACAGTAACCTGTAGCAGTGAGGTCCACACACAGTAACATGTAGCAGTGAGGTCCACACACAGTAACCTGTAGCAGTGAAGTCCACACAGTAACAAGAGACAGTGAGGTCCACACACAGTAACCTGTAGCAGTGAGGTCCACACACAGTAACCTGTAGCAGTGAAGTCCACACAGTAACAAGAGACAGTGAGGTCCACACACAGTAACCTGTAGCAGTGAGGTCCACACACAGTAACATGTAGCAGTGAGGTACACACACAGTAACCTGTAGTAGTGAGGTCCACACCTAGTAACCTGTAGTAGTGAGGTCCACACACAGTAACCTGTAGCAGTGAGGTCCACACACAGTAACAAGTAGCAGTGAGGTCCACACACAATTCCAAGCATTATTGAGGTCCACACACAGTAACCTGTAGCAGTGAGGTCCACACCTAGTAACCTGTAGTAGTGAGGTCCACACACAGTAACCTGTAGCAGTGAGGTCCACACACAGTAACCTGTAGCAGTGAGGTCCACACCTAGTAACCTGTAGTAGTGAGGTCCACACACAGTAACCTGTAGCAGTGAGGTCCACACAGTAACCTGTAGCAGTGATGTCCACACAGTAACCTGTAGCAGTGAGGTCCACACACAGTAACCTGTAGCAGTGAAGTCCACACAGTAACAAGAGACAGTGAGGTCCACACACAGTAACCTGTAGCAGTGAGGTCCACACACAGTAACATGTAGCAGTGAGGTACACACACAGTAACCTGTAGTAGTGAGGTCCACACCTAGTAACCTGTAGTAGTGAGGTCCACACACAGTAACCTGTAGCAGTGAGGTCCACACACAGTAACAAGTAGCAGTGAGGTCCACACAGTAACCTGTAGCAGTGAGGTCCACACAGTAACCTGTAGCAGTGAGGTCCACACACAGTAACAAGTAGCAGTGAGGTCCACACAGTAACCTGTAGCAGTGAGGTCCACACCTAGTAACCTGTAGTAGTGAGGTCCACACACAGTAACCTGTAGCAGTGAGGTCCACACACAGTAACAAGTAGCAGTGAGGTCCACACAGTAACCTGTAGCAGTGAGGTCCACACAGTAACCTGTAGCAGTGAGGTCCACACACAGTAACAAGTAGCAGTGAGGTCCACACAGTAACCTGTAGTAGTGAGGTCCACACACAATTCCAAGCATTATTGAGGTCCACACACAGTAACCTGTAGCAGTGAGGTCCACACCTAGTAACCTGTAGTAGTGAGGTCCACACACAGTAACCTGTAGCAGTGAGGTCCACACACAGTAACCTGTAGCAGTGAGGTCCACACCTAGTAACCTGTAGTAGTGAGGTCCACACACAGTAACCTGTAGCAGTGAGGTCCACACAGTAACCTGTAGCAGTGATGTCCACACAGTAACCTGTAGCAGTGAGGTCCACACACAGTAACCTGTAGCAGTGAGGTCCACACCTAGTAACCTGTAGTAGTGAGGTCCTCACACAGTAACCTGTAGCAGTGAGGTCCACACACAGTAACAAGTAGAAGTGAGGTCCACACATAATAACAAGTAGAAGTGAGGTCCACACACAGTAACAAATAGCAGTGAGAGCCACACACAGTAACTTGTATTTGAAAATGAGATGACCTGATCAGCAGTGGTGGAAAAAGTAGCCAATTGTCATAGTTGAGTAAAAGTAAAGATACTTTAATTGAAAATGAAAGTAAAATACTACTTGAGTAAAAGTCTAAAAGTATTTTGTTTTAAATGTATGTAAATATCAAAAGTAAATCTAATTGCTAAAATATACTTAAGTATCAAAGTACAAGTAAATGTATAAATTATTTCAAATTCTGCGTATTAAGCAAACCAGACGGAATGATTTTCTAGATTTGTATTTATTTACGGATAGCCAGGGTTACACTTCAACACTCCAACATAGTTTACAAGTCTGCCAGATCAACTGGCAGCAGAGATTACCAGGGATGTTCTGTTGATAAGTGTGTGGATTGGACCATTTTCCTGTCCTGCTAAGCATTCCAAATGTAACGAGTTCTTTTGGGTGTCAGAGGAAAAGTATGGAGTAAATAGTACACTATTTTCTTTAGGAATGTAGTGAAGTAAAAGTCAAAAATAGTCAAAAATATAAATAGTAAAGTAAAGTACAGATTACAGATTAAGTCGTACATAAGTATTTTCCACCGCTGCTGAGCAGGCTGTAGATGCAGGGATGTGTCTCTGTCGCCTTCCCTGGATCAGTTTGCTGCCTCTATAAAGGGACAGCACTCTCTACCTGGGCTACTTACGTCAAGGAGTGCATTCCAAATGGCACCCTGTTCCCTATGTAGTACACTACTTCTTGTCAAAGGTAGTACACTACATAGGGAATAGGGTGCCATTTGGGATGAAGTCATGGATTCCCTCTGATGGAGCCTAGTGGGCTTTCCACACGCATCAGGGCGATGACGCTCCCACCCCACCTGAGTTACGCTCCTAGCTTGCCCCGCCTTATACAGTATAGTAGCGGTTCACATTGGTTTATCTGTAAAAATATATATATATCCTGCACTTGCTGATGACACTGTTGTGTATGCTGTTCCCCCTACGGTTGACCAGATTCTTTCTGAACTACAGTCTGCATGTATCGCTTTACAGAATATCTTTGTTGAATTGGTGCTGAATGCAGGTACAACCAAGTGTATGGTGTTTTCCAAAACACTTAAAAATGTATCTGATGATTTAGGCATAATTGTACTCTGGATGGTGCCCACATTGATCGCGTCCCTGCTTATAAATATCTGGGCATCTGAATATACGAAAAGTTATCTTTTAAAAAGCATATTGATGAATTACAGATCTGCTATCTTAATTTGATCAATTTGTTGTTGCAGAGAATTTTCCTGCACAGCAGGATTTAAACAGCTTCTAAAGTTTGTAATGTCCACTTTAAAATGTCAGACTTGATTTTCCCTAACGAAAAATGTATAAACCCTTACAAAAATGTCCATGAATTATAATTCACATAATAATTCACATTTCCTGTTCCTGCAGGATTATTTCCCTTCTGTTAGAAGCAGAGTAAAATGAAGATGCACTGAACATGCTAGTGCATCTAGTTAAAAATGGGCTTCTTCTATAGAAATAGATCATGCCTCTTGCTAAATAGCAGAAAGCAGGGCGGTGCAAAATTAGCCCAGCGTCGTCCGGGTTAGGGGAGGGTAGGCCAACATTGTAAAATACGAATTTGTTCTTAACTGGCTTGCCAGTTAAATAAAGGTTAAATAAAATATTTTTATTTTATTAAAGCCGTTAAAGCCGGGATGGAGCTGTTCTCTGTCCCCTTGGGATCTCCTGTTGGGTCCATGTTGGGACAGGTATACCTGGAGAGATGAGAGCTGTTCTCTGTCTCCTTGGGATCTCCTGTTGGGTCCATGTTGGGACAGGTATACCTGAGAGATGAGAGCTGTTCTCTGTCCCCTTGGGATCTCCTGTTGGGTCCATGTTGGGACAGGTATACCTGGAGAGATGAGAGATGAGAGCTGTTCTCTGTCTCCTTGGGATCTCCTGTTGGGTTCATGTTGGGACAGGTATACCTGAGAGATGAGAGATGAGAGCTGTTCTCTGTCTCCTTGGGATCTCCTGTTGGGTCCATGTTGGGACAGGTATACCTGAGAGATGAGAGCTGTTCTCTGTCCCCTTGGGATCTCCTGTTGGGTCCATGTTGGGACAGGTAGGCCTGGAGGGATGAGAGCTGTTCTCTGTCCCCTTGGGGTCTCCTGTTGGGTCCATGTTGGGACAGGTATACCTGAGAGATCAGAGCTGTTCTCTGTCCCCTTGGGATCTCCTGTTGGGTCCATGTTGGGACAGGTATACCTGAGAGATGGGAAATGTTCTCTGTCCCCTTGGGATCTCCTGTTGGGTCCATGTTGGGACAGGTATACCTGAGAAATGAGAGCTGTTCTCTGTCCCCTTGGGGTCTCCTGTTGGGTCCATGTTGGGACAGGTATACCTGAGAGATGAGAGCTGTTCTCTGTCCCCTTGGGATCTCCTGTTGGGTTCATGTTGGGACAGGTATACCTGAGAGATGAGAGCTGTTCTCTGTCCCCTTGGGGTCTCCTGTTGGGTTCATGTTGGGACAGGTATACCTGAGAGACGAGAGCTGTTCTCTGTCCCCTTGGGATCTCCTGTTGGGTCCATGTTGGGACAGGTATACCTGAGAGATGAGAGCTGTTCTCTGACCCCTTGGGGTCTCCTGTTGGGTTCATGTTGGGACATGTATACCTGAGAGATGAGAGCTGTTCTCTGTCCCCTTGGGATCTCCTGTTGGGTTCATGTTGGGACAGGTATACCTGAGAGATGAGAGCTGTTCTCTGTCCCCTTGGGGTCTCCTGTTGGGTTCATGTTGGGACAGGTATACCTGAGAGATGAGAGCTGTTCTCTGACCCCTTGGGGTCTCCTGTTGGGTTCATGTTGGGACATGTATACCTGGAGAGATGAGAGCTGTTCTCTGTCCCCTTGGGATCTCCTGTTGGGTCCATGTTGGGACAGGTATACCTGAGAGATGAGAGCTGTTCTCTGTCCCCTTGGGGTCTCCTGTTGGGTTCATGTTGGGACAGGTATACCTGAGAGATGAGAGCTGTTCTCTGTCCCCTTGGGGTCTCCTTTTGGGTTCATGTTGGGACAGGTATACCTGAGAGATGAGAGCTGTTCTCTGTCCCCTTGGGATCTCCTGCTGGGTCCATGCTGGGACAGGTATACCTGAGAGATGAGAGCTGTTCTCTGTCCCCTTGGGATCTCCTGTTGGGTCCATGTTGGGACAGGTATACCTGAGAGATGAGAGCTGTTCTCTGTCCACTTGGGGTCTCCTGTTGGGTTCATGTTGGGACAGGTATACCTGAGAGATGAGAGCTGTTCTCTGTCCCCTTGGGATCTCCTGTTGGGTTCATGTTGGGACAGGTATACCTGAGAGATGAGAGCTGTTCTCTGTCCCCTTGGGATCTCCTGTTGGGTCCATGTTGGGACAGGTATACCTGAGAGATGAGAGCTGTTCTCTGTCCCCTTGAGATCTCCTGTTGGGTTCATGTTGGGACAGGTATACCTGAGAGATGAGATCTGTTCTCTGTCCCCTTGGGATCTCCTGTTGGGTTCATGTTGGGACAGGTATACCTGGAGAGATGAGAGCTGTTCTCTGTCCCCTTGGGATCTCCTGTTGGGTTCATGTTGGGACAGGTATACCTGGAGAGATGAGAGCTGTTCTCTGTCCCCTTGGGATCTCCTGTTGGGTCCATGTTGGGACAGGTATACCTGAGAGATGAGAGCTGTTCTCTGACCCCTTGGGGTCTCCTGTTGGGTTCATGTTGGGACATGTATACCTGGAGAGATGAGAGCTGTTCTCTGTCCCCTTGGGATCTCCTGTTGGGTTCATGTTGGGACAGGTATACCTGAGAGATGAGAGCTGTTCTCTCTCCCCTTGGGATCTCCTGTTGGGTTCATGTTGGGACAGGTATACCTGAGAGATGAGAGCTGTTCTCTGTCCCCTTGGGATCTCCTGTTGGGTCCATGTTGGGACAGGTATACCTGAGAGATGAGAGCTGTTCTCTGTCCCCTTGAGATCTCCTGTTGGGTTCATGTTGGGACAGGTATACCTGAGAGATGAGAGATGAGAGCTGTTCTCTGTCCCCTTGGGGTCTCCTGTTGGGTTCATGTTGAGACAGGTATACCTGAGAGATGAGAGCTGTTCTCTGTCCCCTTGGGATCTCCTGTTGGGTTCATGTTGGGACAGGTATACCTGAGAGATGAGAGCTGTACTCTGTCCCCTTGGGGTCTCCTGTTGGGTTCATGTTGGGACAGGTATACCTGAGAGATGAGAGCTGTTCTCTGACCCCTTGGGGTCTCCTGTTGGGTTCATGTTGGGACATGTATACCTGAGAGATGAGAGCTGTACTCTGTCCCCTTGGGGTCTCCTGTTGGGTTCATGTTGGGACAGGTATACCTGAGAGATGAGAGCTGTTCTCTGTCCCCTTGGGGTCTCCTGTTTGGTTCATGTTGGGACAGGTATACCTGAGAGATGAGAGCTGTTCTCTGTCCCCTTGGGGTCTCCTGTTGGGTTCATGTTGGGACAGGTATACCTGAGAGATGAGAGCTGTTCTCTGTCCCCTTGGGGTCTCCTGTTGGGTTCATGTTGGGACAGGTATACCTGAGAGATGAGAGCTGTTCTCTGTCCCCTTGGGATCTCCTGCTGGGTCCATGTTGGGACAGGTATACCTGAGAGATGAGAGCTGTTCTCTGTCCCCTTGGGATCTCCTGTTGGGTCCATGTTGGGACAGGTATACCTGAGAGATGAGAGCTGTTCTCTGTCCCCTTGGGGTCTCCTGTTGGGTTCATGTTGGGACAGGTATACCTGAGAGATGAGAGCTGTTCTCTGTCCCCTTGGGATCTCCTGTTGGGTTCATGTTGGGACAGGTATACCTGAGAGATGAGAGCTGTTCTCTGTCCCCTTGGGATCTCCTGTTGGGTTCATGTTGGGACAGGTATACCTGAGAGATGAGATCTGTTCTCTGTCCCCTTGGGGTCTCCTGTTGGGTTCATGTTGGGACAGGGATACCTGAGAGATGAGAGCTGTACTCTGTTCCCTTGGGGTCTCCTGTTGGGTTCATGTTGGGACAGGTATACCTGAGAGATGAGAGCTGTTCTCTGTACCCTTGGGGTCTCATGTTGGGTTCATGTTGAGACAGGTATACCTGAGAGATGAGAGCTGTTCTCTGTCCCCTTGGGGTCTCCTGTTGGGTTCATGTTGGGACAGGTATACCTGAGAGATGAGAGCTGTTCTCTGTCCCCTTGGGGTCTCCTGTTGGGTTCATGTTGGGACAGGTATACCTGAGAGATGAGAGCTGTTCTCTGTCCCCTTGGGATCTCCTGTTGGGTCCATGTTGGGACATGTATACCTGAGAGATGAGAGCTGTTCTCTGTCCCTTTGGGATCTCCTGTTGGGTTCATGTTGGGACAGGTATACCTGAGAGATGAGAGCTGTTCTCTGTCCCCTTGGGATCTCCTGTTGGGTCCATGTTGGGACAGGTATACCTGAGAGATGAGAGCTGTTCTCTGTCCCCTTGGGGTCTCCTGTTGGGTTCATGTTGGGACAGGTATACCTGAGAGATGAGAGCTGTTCTCTGTCCCCTTGGGATCTCCTGTTGGGTTCATGTTGGGACAGGTATACCTGGAGAGATGAGATCTGTTCTCTGTCCCCTTGGGGTCTCCTGTTGGGTTCATGTTGGGACAGGTATACCTGAGAGATGAGAGCTGTTCTCTGTTCCCTTGGGGTCTCCTGTTGGGTTCATGTTGGGACAGGTATACCTGAGAGATGAGAGCTGTTCTCTGTCCCCTTGGGATCTCCTGTTGGGTTCATGTTGGGACAGGTATACCTGGAGAGATGAGATCTGTTCTCTGTCCCCTTGGGGTCTCCTGTTGGGTTCATGTTGGGACAGGTATACCTGAGAGATGAGAGCTGTTCTCTGTCCCCTTGGGGTCTCCTGTTGGGTTCATGTTGGGACAGGTATACCTGAGAGATGAGAGCTGTACTCTGTCCCCTTGGGGTCTCCTGTTGGGTTCATGTTGGGACAGGTATACCTGAGAGATGAGAGCTGTTCTCTGTTCCCTTGGGGTCTCCTGTTGGGTTCATGTTGGGACAGGTATACCTGAGAGATGAGAGCTGTTCTCTGTCCCCTTGGGGTCTCCTGTTGGGTTCATGTTGGGACAGGTATACCTGAGAGATGAGAGCTGTACTCTGTCCCCTTGGGGTCTCCTGTTGGGTTCATGTTGGGACAGGTATACCTGAGAGATGAGAGCTGTTCTCTGTCCCCTTGGGATCTCCTGTTTGGTTCATGTTGGGACAGGTATACATGAGAGATGAGAGCTGTTCTCTTTCCCCTTGGGATCTACTGTTGGGTCCATGTTGGGACAGGTATACCTGAGAGATGAGAGCTGTTCTCTGTCCCCTTGGGGTCTCCTGTTGGGTTCATGTTGGGACAGGTAGGCCTGGAGGGATGAGAGGCGGTGACAGACTGGTATGCCATAAACACAGAGTATGGCACATTTGTTAGAGGTGGTTACATACCATGACAAACGACATGAATGTACTCAGTAATTTCCAAATTTCAATTAGATAACCACATCTGTCTGAGTGTGGAGTTGTTACTGCAGACCTGGGTTGTCTATGGAGCTTGTTAGGCTGTGGTAGGATTTGACCAGGTGTGGTTGTGGGAACAGGCCTCCATTGTGAGGGGGGAACTGACAGTGAGGCAGGTGGAATTTGAGCTGAATGGTGAACTTAGAGAAGATTAGCAGGTGTAAATAGACAAACACAATGGTAGTAGATGCATAGCTAAATACAAGATTGTGTGAAAGGCATGGCTTTATATTGATATTGTCTGAATAGTCCACATTTCGTGAAGTACATAAAGGTGTTCCACAGGGGTCGATACTAGGACCTGTTCTTTTCACTATTTACAGTACCTTCCAAAAGCATTCAGACCCCTGGACTTTTTCCACATTTTGTTACGTTACAGCCTTATTCTAAAAATGATAAAAAATATTTTGTTCCTTAGCAATCTACACACGATACCCCATAATGACAAAGCAAAAACAAGTTGCAATTTTTTGGGGTAAATGTATTAAAAATAAAAAACATAAATACCTTCAGTATTAAGTATTCAGACCCTTTGCTACGAGACGAAGATGAGCTCAGGTGCATCCTCTTTCTATTGATCATCCTTGAGATGTTTCTTCAACTTGATTGGAGTCCACCTGTGGTAAATTCAATTCATTGGACATGATTTGGAAAGTAACACACCTGTCTATATAAGGTCCCACAGTTGAAAGTGCATGTCAGAGCAAAAACCAAGCCATGAGGTCGAAGGAATTGTCCGTAGAGCTCTGTGTCGAGGCACAGATCTGGGGAAGGGTACGAAAACATTTCTGCAGCATTGAAGGTCCCCAAGAACACAGTGGCCTCCATCATTCTTAAATGGAAGAAGTTTGGAACCACCAAGACTCTTCCTAGAGCTGGCCACCCGGCAATCGGTTGAGAAGGGCCTTGGTCAGAGAGGTGACCAAGAACCCGATGGTCACTCTTGCAGAGCTCTAGAGTTCCTCTGTTGAGATGGGAGAACCTTCCAGAAGGACAACCATCTCAGCAGTGCTCCACCAATCAGGCCTTTATGGTAGAATGGCCAGAAAGAAGCCACTCTTCAGTAAAAGGCACATGACAGCCCGCCTGGAGCTTGCCAAAAGCCACCTGAAGACTTTCAGACCATGAGAAACAATATTCTCTGGCTCAGCCAGAGGCCGGACTTAAACCCGATCGAACATCTCTGGAGATACCTGAAAATAACTGTGCAGCAACGCTCCTCATTCAACCTGACAGAGTTTGAGAGGATTTGCAGAGAAGAATGGGAGATACTCCCCAAATTTGCAAAGATTTTGAACAACCTGTTTCACTTTGTCATTAGGGGGTATTGTGTGTAGATTGCTAAGGAAGAAAATGTGTTTAATACATTTTAGAATAAGGCTGTAACGTAACAAAATGTGGAAAAAGTCAATCGGTCTGAATACTTTCTGAATGCACTGTATATAAATGCTATTGGTCAATCTGTTAAAAATTGTACATTTCATCTATATGCAAATGATACTATTATGTACGTAATTACCCAGACTGCTGCTGACCAGGCTGTGATAAGGCTACACGTACGTAATTACCCAGACTGCTGCTGACCTGGCTGTGATAAGGCTACACGTACGTAATTACCCAGACTGCTGCTGACCTGGCTGTGATAAGGCTACACGTACGTAATTACCCAGACTGCTGCTGACCTGGCTGTGATAAGGCTACACGTACGTAATTACCCAGACTGCTGCTGACCTGGCTGTGATAAGGCTACACGTACGTAATTACCCAGACTGCTGCTGACCTGGCTGTGACAAGGCTACACGTACGTAATTACCCAGACTGCTGCTGACCTGGCTGTGATAAGGCTACACGTACGTAATTACCCAGACTGCTGCTGACCTGGCTGTGATAAGGCTACACGTATGTAATTACCCAGACTGCTGCTGACCTGGCTGTGATAAGGCTACATGTACGTAATTACCCAGACTGCTGCTAACCTGGCTGTGATAAGGCTACATGTACGTAATTACCCAGACTGCTGCTGACCTGGCTGTGACAAGGCTACATGTACGTAATTACCCAGACTGCTGCTGACCTGGCTGTGATAAGGCTACATGTACGTAATTACCCAGACTGCTGCTGACCTGGCTGTGATAAGGCTACACGTACGTAATTACCCAAACTGCTGCTGACCTGGCTGTGATAAGGCTACACGTACGTAATTACCCAGACTGCTGCTGACCTGGCTGTGATAAGGCTACACGTACGTAATTACCCAGACTGCTGCTGACCTGGCTGTGATAAGGCTACACGTACGTAATTACCCAGACTGCTGCTGACCTGGCTGTGATAAGGCTACACGTACGTAATTACCCAGACTGCTGCTGATCTGGCTGTGATAAGGCTACACGTACGTAATTACCCAGACTGCTGCTGACCTGGCTGTGATAAGGCTACACGTACGTAATTACCCAGACTGCTGCTGACCTGGCTGTGATAAGGCTACACGTACGTAATTACCCAGACTGCTGCTGACCTGGCTGTGATAAGGCTACACGTACGTAATTACCCAGACTGCTGCTGACCTGGCTGTGATAAGGCTACATGTACGTAATTACCCAGACTGCTGCTGACCAGGCTGTGACAAGGCTACACGTACGTAATTACCCAGACTGCTGCTGACCAGGCTGTGACAAGGCTACAGTCCCATTTTGCAGTTGTGTAGGAAACCCTTAATGATTTTAAATGCGCACAAACTACAGACTTCCTAGTAACTTTAACGGATTACATTAAGAACATAACCTACCCAACCCTGCACATCCTACAGCCTTTCTGATATTGTCCTCATACGTCCCTAAAAAATGCTTTACATATCTTCAAGCACCACCTTCACATGATTAGTGTTAAATGAGCGTATGCACAGACAGTTACACAGTGAGTCTCATCTGACACGTGGTACAGGACAGGCCTCTTCAAGGACCTCTTTGTTTGGCTCCCCCCCCCCCCCCCCCCCCCCCCCCCCCACCTCCACAGCCCCCAGGGTGACCAGCAAACATAGACATGTAATGGTTCTATGTGGACGAGGCACGAGACAAAGCGCATTTTTCTATAAAACGAGATTAATAAAACATCTACAGATCTTTATCTCTGTACCATTAACCCATCCCTAACATTCCTAATATTAACAGAGCATTATCTCTGTACCATTTACCCATCCCTAACATTCCTAATATTAACAGAGCATTATCTCTGTACCATTTACCCATCCCTAACATTCCTAATATTAACAGAGCATTATCTCTGTACCATTAACCCATCCCTAACATTCCTAATATTAACAGAGCATTATCTCTGTACCATTTACCCATCCCTAACATTCCTAATATTAACAGAGCATTATCTCTGTACCATTTACCCATCCCTAACATTCCTAATATTAACAGAGCATTATCTCTGTACCATTTACCCATCCCTAACATTCCTAATATTAACAGAGCATTATCTCTGTACCATTTACCCATCCCTAACATTCCTAATATTAACAAAGCATTATCTCTGTACCATTTACCCATCCCTAACATTCCTAATATTAACAGAGCATTATCTCTGTACCATTTACCCATCCCTAACATTCCTAATATTAACTATGACAACAGACATAGAGGTATGGATAGGCTAGTCTTCTCCACAGTGAATTTAATTCAAAAGGACTTGAAAACTCCTCCCTCTCCTTGCCCTTATCCCTCCATTACCCCCTCCCCCTCCCACTAGAGTGAACCCGCTGCACTCTGTTCATTAACCCCCCTCCCTCTCACCCCCAGCCTCATTACCGCATGAGGATTACAACTGCAGGACCACAAGATGGAGGAAGACTGAAGGTTGAAGACTGGAAGCCTTCCACAGGCTAACGCAATTATCATTTGCAGCAGTGTGCCACTCAGACAAACACATCCAACGTGCGTGTATGTTTTACACACGGTAGCACACAAATTAATTCATAAGAGATAGACTTATTAATTCATACGAAATTTCTTAATTAGCTATTAAATGAAGAAACAAATGAGGCAGCTACAAACGCTGATAATAAAAATCTTATATTTCATCACGGGAGATAAACAAATTGGATTTATTGCTCTGTGGGAAGAATTAATGTGTTACTTATTCTGATAAATGTCTGATGTTACTCCCAACATACAGTGTATACATTTTTTGTGAACTTTAAAATTATGAAAATTATGTATAATTTCACAACTTATATATTGTAAATTACAGTATGTAAACATCATTCCTTAAGGGATAAACATAACCTACCCTGGTCTGTAATTTCACAATATCTATTTTTCACAACATACAAGCACAAGAAGGGTAATGACTAAACATACACCATCTTAAAATGATTGTGCCGCTATGTTTGTTTGACATTTTAAATGTATTTGATACAAATCCAAACAGAACCCAGTATCTTACTGACAGGCATAACTCATGTTGAATAACCTCTACAGACAGGGCACCTCAGAAGAAAACCACCTCCCTTCTCTCTCATCTTCACATCATCCTTTGAGTTTGTCGCTTTCACCGTCATTGAGAGCAGCCCATTGTCCAGAGTCCAGTCCCTGACAAACGTCCACTATAGGGTGATTTATGTCACAGAGAATGGTGCCACAGGGGGCTGTCCGTGGGTTAACCACTTCACATACACATTGTTACTATTTCATGTGACTAGTTAAGTGATCTGTGATCCCATCCTCATTCTCTACAATCTGTGACCGTGTGTGTGTGTGTGTGGGGGGGGGGGGGGGGGGGGGACGGAGAGTTCAAAGGGTTCTCTTCACATCCTCTGCTTGGAGCAGTGAGTTTTCTAGGCGTCAGATAATCATTTAGAATGTAGGCAGTTGATGTATAGTCATGGTGGTCTGAGGATCCAATCCCACTAGCTGCTTGATCAGACTCTTTTCAAGAAACCAATTGAAATCATCATCATGTTAAATATTTTAAATGTCTGCATACAGTAACAGTTCTAACGTGAACCAGTTCATTTGAATTTCCATCCAAAAGCTCATCTTCACCATCTCCAGAGCAACCAGACATGCAATAAAGTCTCATTAGGTCAGCAATGTTTTTTTTTTCAACAACCAGTTAGCATTGTCGTAAAAATGTTCATTTGCTCCGAACTCCGTTTTCTCTTAGAGTTTCCCAGACTTTCACACAGCGAGCACCTGACCCACTTTGAGAAAATAAAGCCCCCCCCCCTACAGCTCAGCTCTCTGTGAACCCATCAGACCCAGAATCTACAATCCAAAATAAACCCATTCACTGTGCAACAGTCCCCCCCCAACCCCCCTTCAGAGCCAGCCATTGAGACCCACTGGCCGTGAAACAAGATTGGGGAGTGAAGTGGCGGGAATCCTGTAGGAAGAGAGAGAGAGCTATGAGAACCATCCACCCTCCCGCCTCGAGGCCCCTCCCCCAGCTCTCCCAGGCACTGGGGACTGGGGACTGGGGAGTGTTGAGAGGCAGGCGTGCCGTACCGTGGCCCCTTCAACCTCCCAGGGGCAGGGGACTGGGGACTGGGGACTGGGGAGTGTTGAGAGGCAGGCGCGCCGTGCCGTGGCCCCTTCAACCTCCCAGGGGCAGGGGACTGGGGACTGGGGACTGGGGAGTGTTGAGAGGCAGGCGCGCCGTGCCGTGGCCCCTTCAACCTCCCAGGGGCAGCGTGGAGGAAAGGTCATCCCTGTTGGTTCTGTTATCTCTGGGTTGCCGGTGTCTCAGCATGCCCTCAGCCTTTCCTCAACAAAACAAAGACCAGGTTTATCAGCTCCACTGTACCCAGAGGGCTCCTCTCTCTCTCTTCTTCTTCTCTCTTCTTCCCCAAGGTCACAGCCCCAACCCAGCCCCATGAGGGCAGACTGTTAGAACCTCTCCTGTGATTGATTAGGACATTAATGGAGAACCGAGGAATGCGGGAGGAATTGCTTCCCCATCTCAGCACCATTCATTAGCAACAAGTGAACACACATTAAACCCTCTAAAATCAATATCGGGGTATATGTAAGGCTCTTGTTGCTTGAGTTGTGTACAACAAAGTAGCATCTGTGTGAGAGAGACAGGCTCCCCCATTTCCAGTCTAACGGAGGATATTCAATAAGAGAAACTGATGATTCCAGACGATCAGTCAGACGATAATTCATACTCTCTCTTACTATTTCCAGAGGGTCTCTCTTGTTGGATGAAAAAGGAAATGGAGCATTAGTCAATGTGATGTGTATTTTTTATTTTATCAGGACTGATACTGTAGTGAAAGGGAAATGTATTTATTTATTTTTTATGTAACTGTATAGCTCAGCGAGTGGGAAAGCGTGGTGAATAGATCCATATCCACTGAACTGTAGGAGGGTAGGATTACACATGAACTCATGTGCCTCGTACCTGAGATTAACAATGAGATCATACTGGAGCCGTACTACTGCGCATTCTTTTGAGACATATTTGTTGCATTAAAATGTCTAAAAGAATGTCTGGAATGATTTCTAAAGTAGAGCTGGGGAACAAAAGCCATTTCTGCATCTTTTGAATTCCCTGCTGCATGTGTGAATCATGATGGTAATCCAAACGCTGGAATTGCCTTTGAAAAAAACCCTGTCCAGCCCAGTTTTCCCTCCCTTTTTCCAGGGTCTTTGTGTCTCTGTGAACTTGCTGGCCTTGGATCTAATACAAAGCCTGCTGAGAAGAATGGTCCCAGATATCTTCTGCAGCCACTGCTGCCACACACCACTCCTTTCAGAGAGTTAGAACCACCAATCTTCACTCTCAGCAAGCCTTCCTCTTTAACCTAGCCTGTTCTACACTCCAGCAATAAATATCCAGATTTATATATATAAATATATATCGTTTTTTGTTATTAAAGTACTGTTTAGTGTTACTTACATAAGCTCTGTGTAAATATTATATATATATATAAAATATATATATTTTTATTTTTATTGTATCAACATTTCATTCTCATGATAGCAATAATAATTTGGATTTGTAGAAGAGTGAATTCTTTGGCGGTAGTATAGCTGTAGATCCAATATTCAAACATAACAAACATACAATGGCCCTGTGTATCTTCTGTTAATGAGCTTTCAAATGACTGTCACAGACTTTGTTTGCCGAAATGAATGCACAGTTGCAGACGAGGGCCACTTTGAGTGGTTTAAAGAGGTCGTAAATAGAAGCTTCTTGTGAAAACTTCCCAGTTCACTTCCTTGGCTGTGACCCTGTTGAATCCCACCCACAATGCCTTGTTGGAATGCCTGATGGGTGGGCGGAACTATGCTGCCGGCAGCATTCCATGGTTGGGATTCCGGCAGACAGGCAGGCAGGCAGGCAGCTCTGAGAGATGAAAGGTGGAGGGGGAGTTGCTTCTGGGCTGGGTTACATACATCTTCCCATGGTCTCTCTGGACACGGGACCACACCAGGCCCCACATGCACACGCATTGGGGAGAATACGGTCACTACCCATTACTGGTGATGTGGGGTTCCCATAAAAGTAGACTAGAGGATGAAATTGGGGTCACAGTGAATTTAGAAGCACGTGGTGAAGGCTATGAGGTTATGGAGTATCTTGTAGTGCACAGGACTACTGGAGACCTTTGTCCGTCTGCCTATTGGAATGGCACATTGAATCAAACAAAACCTTGCACTGTAGCATACTAATCTTGACAACATTAAGTTTGGGAAGAAGCTTTTTGAAAAGGAGCTTTTAGAAAAAAGGCTCTTGTACATAGCTTTCATGAAGCTTTTTTTTTAACATTTACATTTTTTTTCATTTAGCTGACGCTCTTATTCAGAGCGACTTACAGTTCGATTAAGTTCAGTTGGTGTCCTAAAATACAAATGACATCCGATTCTGAAAGCTGTTATTTTTTTAAACCCTCAGTGGAGCAAGCAGAGGAGAAACATGTTGGGTTGGGGGGAGGGGGCTCCTGCACGTGGGGCGACCATGTGGCTCCTCCCCTCTACAGAGCATGGCTGCAGACATGAGGAGACTTCCAGAAGCTCAGGGACAAAGACAACCTCTCCAGAAAAGACAGGCCTCACAAAAGGGTAATTTTTACATTCAAACAGAATAACATTACACATTTTTAGGATTGTTGTTTGTATAATCATAATAGATTTGTAGAAGGGTGTCTTGTGATAAGCTGTGTACTGACTAACCCGGAGACAGTCCCAGAAACTACAGTGTGTGGGCCATTAATCCTCAGTGGACTTTCCCTGCTTTGGTCTTCACTCACAAGGTGAAAAAAGTTTTGTGAATCTGAATATGACACAATCTGAAGTTGATATACATTCATGGCCCTCGATGCCTTAATTTACACCTCCTAATTGATGTTTATAGTCAAAACCCTGCACTATTCCATGTAAATAAGAATTTGTTCTTAAC
>NC_052322.1:38404718-38474718 GCF_016432855.1 Salvelinus namaycush | reverse complement strand
AGTACAGGTCCACTATAAGAAATGAGTGTGGTGAGGGGACATTGGCCAGATCTGAGCCTCCCATAAAGCTGTCACTTCACAGTCCATGTGTCAACAAACTGCATGACTGTCTTTGTCAGGGAGGTCTGACAGTAAAGTGGGAAACACAGAGCTTCAGTCTTTACCTTTAATCCTCGAGTCAGAGGACACATTTAGGGACTCAGTCTTTACCTTTTATCCTCACGTCAGAGGACACATTTAGGGACTCAGTCTTTACCTTTAATCCTCGAGTCAGAGGACACATTTAGGGACTCAGTCTATACCTTTAATCCTCGAGTCAGAGGACACATTTAGGGACTCAGTCTTTACCTTTTATCCTCGAGTCAGAGGGCACATTTAAGGACTCAGTCTATACCTTTAATCCTCGAGTCAGAGGACACATTTAGGGACTCAGTCTTTACCTTTAATCCTCAAGTCAGAGGACACATTTAGGGACTCAGTCTATACCTTTAATCCTCGAGTCAGAGGACACATTTAGGGACTCAGTCTTTACCTTTAATCCTCAAGTCAGAGGACACATTTAGGGACTCAGTCTTTACCTTTAATCCTCGAGTCAGAGGACACATTTAGGGACTCAGTCTATACCTTTTATCCTCAAGTCAGAGGACACATTTAGGGACTCAGTCTTTACCTTTTATCCTCACGTCAGAGGACACATTTAGGTTTTCTCTAGGATTTTGCCTGTGCCTAGCTCCATTCTGTTTATTTTTTATCCTGAAAAACTCCTCAGTCCTTAACGATTACAAACATACCCATAACATGATGCAGTCACCATTATGCTTGAAAATATGGAGAGTGGCACTCAGTAATATGTTGAATTGGATTTGGCCCAAACATAACACTTTGGATTCAGGACCAAAAGTAAAAAATGTGTCAGTATTACTTTTGTGCCTTTTATTCTGTACAAGTTTCCTTATTTTCACTCTGTCAATTAGGTTAGTATTGTGGAGAAACTACAATGTTGTTGATCCATCCTCAGTTTTCTCCTATCACAGCCATTAAACTGTGGATTATACACCAATTACACCATCCAAAGTGTAATTAATAACTTCACCATGCTCAAAGGGATATTCAATGTCTGCTTTTTTACCCATCTACCAATCTACCTCTTTACGAGGCATTGGAAAACCTCCCTTGTCTTTGTGGTTGAATCTGTTTGAAATTCACTGCTCGACTGAGGGACCTTACAAATAATTGTATGTGTGGAGTACAGAGATGAGGAAGTCAATCAAAATAATGTTAAACACTAGTATTGCACACAGAGTGAGTCCAAGCAACTTATTATGTGACTTGTTAAAACAATCTTTACTCCTGAACTTATTTAGGCGTTGCCATAACAACGGGGTTTAATTCTTATTCACTCAAGACATTTTAGCTTTTCACAATTTTACATTTTTTTAAAAATACATTTTAAATTCAGGCTGAAACACAACAAAATGTGGAAAAAGTAAATGGGTGTGAATAGTTTCTGAAGGCACTGTAATATGTAATGACATAACACAACACGTTAGATAAACTAAATGACACTCTCAGAGCTGTGAGCAAACCTCGGCCCAAAATATTCAACTACATTTTAATTATCACCAAAAGAGCAACAAATAATTTTCTGAAATGTAAAGAACCATTGAAGAGCTCAAAGGGTTCTTTGAGTCATTATGGTTCCACATAGAACCATCACCCTTCCCAAAGAACCCTTGAGGATCCCTCATTTTTTGTGTGTGTATGCCTATATCAAAAAAACAAACACAAGCCTACTGCAGGGGTGGAAAGTATTGAAATATCCTACTCAAGTAGAAGTACATTTACTTTAATGACATTTAAAATGACTGGTGTAAAACTACTATTAAAACTACTTGAACTTGATAATTAGCTAATTTCCCTAAGGTTACCGGAACGTTGTTAAACGTGATCTTTTCCATGCATTACATTTTAAAGTGCATAAACAATACAGCTGCCAGAATTCAATATACTGTACTTCTGACTCCAGAAATAAACATGTCTAATTCTTTCTTAGCCTTCATTCACCCCTCTTTTACTTGTCCATAGGACTAGCTAGTGGTTAGAGCGTTGGGCATGTAACTGAAAGGTTGCTGGATCAAATCCCAGAGCCGACAGGGTAAAAATCTGTCGTTCTGCCCTTGAGCAAGGCAGTACCCCCATGGTTCCCCGGGCGCTGAAGACGTAGATGTGGATTAAGGCAACCCCCCGCACCTCTCTGATTCAGAGGGGCTGGATTAAATGCGGAAGACCCATTTCAGTTGAAGGCATTCAGTTGTATAACTGACTAGGTAACTCGGTTTCCTCTTTCCCTTACTTTGACACTGTCACGGCCTTCAAAAAAACTGGACCAAAGCACAGCGTGGTAAGCGTACATATTCCTGAAATGACACAGAGAAAACAATAAACAATACAAAAACGATCGTGAAGCTTAAGGGAATAGTGCCAACAAACAAAGACAACTTCCCACAAAGACAGGTTGGAAAAAGGGCTACCTAAGTATGGTTCTCAATCAGAGACAACGATAGACAGCTGTCCCTGATTGAGAACCCTACCCGGCCAAAACATAGAAATACAAATAATAGAACGAAAGAACATAGAATACCCACCCCAAATCACACCCTGACCAAACCAAAATAGAGACATAAAAAGGATCTCTAAGGTCAGGACGTGACAGACACTCATTCCCTCACAAACTCCATCACCAGGGGTGGAAAAAGTACTGAAATATCCAACTCAAGTAGAAGTGAAATGACGGACTTAAAAAATATATAATGCTTAGGGCTAAATCGATTCAGGGCATGGAATCGTGACATAAGCAGGTAAGCTAATAGTTGACAGATAGTGGAAAGGATGCTCAATGCCTAATGATCTAATTTTATCAAAGGTAAGTAGTCTAGCTGTTTTATCCAACGCATATCAATTGATTCATTAACCAAAACTGAGAAGGAATGATCCCTATGATAAGCTAGTAGGCTTATCCAACTGTGTTGACGGGTCGGCGAATGGAACAACAACTATAAAGAAAATGAGGACGAGACAAGACAAAAGCTGCATACAGGAGCTCGTAAAACATCATTTTATTCTCAAGAGAAGCAACCCCCATCTCAAACAGTTCACGTGACAGATAGGAATTTATATTGTTGGCACAGGTCAGACATAGGTCATCAGCTCCAATTTCCACTCAAAATAAAATAAAAAATCAGAAAATCCTGTATTGATAAATCAACTTGAATTCAGAGGTTGATGTAAAATCCGCTAGTAAATGTACATTTGTGTACCTCCATTTAACATGATATGTTATGTTCTCCAATTCATATGATATGTTACGAATTGGAACGGCCAGGTTGGGTAAATAGCCTGCCCACACACCTGTCATGTGAAAGGGGTTTGTTAAGTGGAAAAATGTACCTGTGAACAATCTTATGATCAAGTTATGTTTACCTCTTTTCACAGGGCGACATGATAATCCCTTTAAAAGTGTCCCTACCGTCACAGATCTTCATGCGTAATGCTGCGTGGACTTAAAGGCCTACAGCAGATGAAGCATCTTGTTGTCTGTATCACATTTCTGTTGTGATTCAATGCAGTATTCAACACGTTAGTCAATGTAAGAAAAGCACACCACCACCATATCACTGCAAACTTCAAGTCAGGAACAGGTGAAATCAAGGGCCTCGAAAAGAAGTTTAACATGGTTATCCAACTATTGAATTACATTCATCAAGACCTTCATTGAGAACATTTAACATTCTGGATATGGTCAGATAGTTAGCAGAGCTTTACAACTGTCAGAGGCCTTGAGTGACATTTCCATTCATATGTTTTGCTCCAAAATACAGTAATATGTCTTCAGTTGGTGCTGTGGAGATCAACAATTCAGAGAAAGGTTAGTTTCACTAGATGGCAGCATTTGACCTCCAATCTGACGTCGCCAGTCTGACATTGCCTCGAAGCAAATATTCTGTGTGTGTGTGCGAGCGCATGCGTGCTTGCGTGAAATAGCACATATGGAATCATGTAGTAACCAAAAAGATGTTAAACAAATCAAAACATATTTGAGATTCTTCAAAAGTAGCTACCCTTTGCCTTGAAGACAGCTTTGCACACTCCCTACCAGCTTCATGAGGTAGTCACCTGGAATGCATTTCAATTAACAGGTGTGCCTTGTTAAAAGTGAATTTGTGGAATTTCTTTCCTTCTTAATGCGTTTAAGCCAATCAGTTGTGTTGTGACAAGGTAGGGGGGGGGGGGGGGGGTATACAGAAGATAGCACTATTTGGTAAAAGACCAAGTCCACATTATGGTAAGAACAGCTAAAATCAGCAAAGAGAAACGACAGTCCATCATTACTTTAAGACATGAAGGTCAGCCAATACAGAAAATTCTTCAAGTGCAGTTGTAAAATAGAATCAAGCGCTATGATGAAACTGGCTCTCATGAGGACCGACACAAGAAAGGAAGACCCAGAGTTACCTCTGCTGCAGAGGATAAGTTCATTAGAGTTACCAGCCTCAGAAATTGCAGCCCAAATAAATGCTTCACAGAGTTCAAGTAACAGACGCATCTCAACATCAACTGTTCAGAGGAGACTGCATGAATCAGGCCTTCATGGTCGAATTTTTGCAAAGAAACCACTACGAAAGGACACCAATAAGAAGAAGATACTTGATTGGGCCAAGAAACAAGAACAGTGGACATTAGACTGGTGGAATTCTGTCCTTTGGTCTGACGAGTCCAAATTTGATATTTTTGGTTCCAACCGCCGTGTCTTTGTGAGACGCAGAGTAGGTGAACGGATGATCTCCAGAGGAGGAGGTGTGATGGTGTGGGGGTGCTTTCCCGGGGACATTGTCTGTGATTTTCTTTTAATTCAAGGCAAACTTAACCAGCATTGCTACCGCAGCATTCTGCAGCGATACGCCATCCCATCTGGTCTGCGCTTAGTGGGACTATCATTTATTTTTCAAAAGGACAATGACCCAACACACCTCCAGGCTGTGTAAGGGCTATTTGACCAAGAAGGAGAGTAATGAAGTGCTGCATCAGATGATCTGGCCTCCACAATCACCCAACCTCAAACCAATTGAGATGGTTTGGCATGAGTTGGACCGCAGAGTGAAGGAAAAGCAGCCAACAAGTGCTCAGCATATGTGGGAACTCCTTCAAGACTGTTGGAAAAACATTCCAGGTGAAGCTGGTTGAGAGAATGCCAAGAGTGTGCAAAGCTGTCATCGAGGCAAAAGGTGGCTACTTTGAAGAATCTCAAATACAAAATATATTTTGATTTGTTTAACACTTTTTTGGTTACTACATGATTCCAAATGTGTTATTTCATGGTTTTGATGTCTTCACTATTATTCTGCAATGTAGAAAATATTAAAAAGTGTGTCCAAACTTTTGACTGGTACTGTTTTTATGTGAACATCCCTTCAAATTAGTGGATTCGGCTAGTTCAAGCCACACCCGTTGCTGACAGGTGTATACAATTAAGCACACAGCCATGAAATCTCCATAGACAAACATTGGTAGTAGAATGGCCTTACTGATGAGCTCAGTGACTTTAAACGTGACACCGTCATAGGATGCTGCCTTTCCAACAAGTCAGTTTGTTACATTTCTGCCCTGCTAGAGCTGCTGCAGTCAACTGTAAGTGCTGTTATTGTGAAGTGGAAAGTCTAAGGGCAACAACGACTCAGCCGTGAAGTGGTAGGCCACACAAGCCCACAGCACGGGACCGCCGAGTACTGAAGCGAGCAGCGTGTGAAAATGATCTGTCCTCGGTTGCAACACTCACTACCGAGTTCCAAACTGCATATGGAAGAAATGTCAGCACAAGAGCTGTTCGTCGGGAGCTTCATGAAGTGGGTTTCCATGGTCGAGCAGCAGCACACAAGCCTAAGATAACCATGTGATAACCACAAGCCTAAGATAACCACTATTATAACAGCATACGGGGGACCAACTCCATATTAATGCCCATGATGTTGGAATGAGATGTTTGACAAGCAGGTTTCCACATACTTTTGGTCATGTAGTGTACCTTTGTTGTCAACATGTCATCATGACATAAGTCACTGCGCTTTACACTTCATTACCAAAGCTTGTAAAGTGCAGCAGTCCAAAGCTATAAAAATTCACTGGAACCACTGCGCTCTAGAAAAGTGGAACAATGTCAGTGACTTCACACTACCTTTGGAGTGGTGAGGGCTGGGACCTTCATATGGGTGAGGGTTGGGGTCTTTGTGGTGGCGAGGGCTGGGACCTTTGTAGGGGTCAGGTTTGGAGCCTTCACAGTGGGTTTTGGCTTGGGGCCTTTGTAGTGGTGCGGGTTGGGCTTGGGTTCTTTGTCGTGGTGAGGATTGTGGCCTTCATAGGGGTGAGATTAGTGCCTTTGTAGGGGTGAGGGTTAGGGCTTTGTAGTGGTGAAATTAGTGCCTTCGTAGTGGTAAGGTTTGGGGCCTTGGTAGTGGTAAGGGTTGGGGCCTTGGTAGTAGTGAGGGTTGGGGCCTGGGGCATTGGTAGTGGTGAGGGTTGGGGCCTGGGGTCTTGGTATTGGTAAGGTTTGGGGCCTTGGTAGTGGTAAGGGTTGGGGCCTGGGGCCTTGGTAGTGGTGAGGGTTGGGGCCTTCATAGTGGTAAGGGTTGGGGCCTGGGGCCTTGGTAGTGGTAAGGGTTGGGGCCTTGGTAGTGGTGAGGGTTGGGGCCTGGGGCCTTGGTAGGGGTAAGGGTTGGGGCCTTGGTAGTGGTGAGGGTTGGGGCCTGGGGCCTTGGTAGTGGTAAGGGTTGGGGCCTTGGTAGTGGTGAGGGTTGGGGCCTTCATAGTGGTAAGGGTTGGGGCCTGGGGCCTTGGTAGTGGTAAGGGTTGGGGCCTTGGTAGTGGTGAGGGTTGGGGCCTGGGGCCTTGGTAGTGGTAAGGGTTGGGGCCTTGGTAGTGGTGAGGGTTGGGGCCTGGGGCCTTGGTAGTAGTGAGGGTTGGGGCCTGGGGCTTTGGTAGTGGTGAGGGTTGGGGCTTGGGGCCTTGGTAGTGTTAAGGGTTGGGGCCTGGGGCCTTGGTAGTGGTGAGGGTTGGGGCCTTGGTAGTAGTGAGGGTTGGGGCCTGGGGCATTGGTAGTGGTAAGGGTTGGGGCCTGGGGCCTTGGTAATGGTAAGGGTTGGGGCCTTGGTAGTAGTGAGGGTTGGGGCCTGGGGCCTTGGTAGTGGTGAGGGTTGGGGCCTGGGGCATTGGTAGTGGTAAGGGTTGGGGCCTGGGGCCTTGGTAGTGGTAACGGTTGGGGCCTGGGGTCTGGGGTCTTAGGGAGTGGTAAGGGTTGGGGCCTTCATAGTGGTAAGGGTTGGGGCCTGGGGCCTTGGTAGTGGTGAGGGTTGGGGTCTGGGGCCTTGGTAGTGGTGAGGGTTGGGGCCTGGGGCCTTTGTAGTGGTAAGGGTTGGGGCCTTGGTAGTGGTGAGGGATGGGGTCTGGGGACTTGGTAGTGGTGAGGGTTGGGGTCTGGGGCCTTTGTAGTGGTGACGGTTGGTGCCTGGGGCCTTGGTAGTGGTAAGGGTTGGATCCTTCGTAGTTGTAAGGGTTGGGGCCTTCGCAGTTGTGAGGATTGGGGCCAGGAGTTGAACAAAGACAGGCAGACACGAAGACAGACAGACAGGCAGGAAGACAGACAGACAGGCAGCAGCTGAGGGCACAGAGCTGGGAGGTCGCTGCCTGGTGGAGCTGTCAAGCAGTGTGGTTTATATGGGATCATGTGCCACTGAGACTTGGACAGTAAAGTTACAGTTTATCACGATCAAGATACCCCAAATAATTATGAACAATAAATACATATTTTCTCCCAACAGCAGGTGGCCTGGAAAGGGTGTGAGTGTGTGTTTTGAGATGAATTATTTTATTCTCTGAATAGAGACACCCAATTACCCTAAGACCTGTTACCCAGTACATTAGTCCATATTCTCCTCTGAAGAATCATGTTCTGTATAAGTAAACTCAATAGGAATGTTAAACTATATCTTTCCATATGACTAATGTCCAGAACAGCTGGGAGATTTGAACCTTTAGTGAAGTGCCTGATTCCAGCAGCGTTGACCTATTTGTCTTTCTACACCCCTCCATAATTCCATTTCTTACAGACTTTTGGGACGGTTCTGGCCTTGAGGGACACTGGCGCCCAGGAACTCTGTCCTACCATTTCAAAGATCCGAAACATGACAGCCTTAGTCAACCTTGACAACCCAACCCAACACAACTGAACATCCCAACACAACTCAACCCAGCACAAGCCGGGTGCACAAAGTATCTGCACAAAGTTTCTGACCCGACTGTAGATCCCAGAATGACTAGTTCAGGTTGACCCATACAGACAGACAGACAGACAGACAGACAGACAGACAGACAGACAGACAGACAGACAGACAGACAGACAGACAGACAGACAGACAGACAGACAGACAGACAGACAGACAGACAGACAGACAGACAGGCAGACAGGCAGGCAGGCAGGGAATTCAGAAAGTATTCAGACCCCTTGACTTTTTCCACATTTTGTTACGTTACAGCCTTATTCTAAAATGGATTAAATAGTTTTTTTCCCTTATCAATCTACACACAATACCCCATAATGACAAAGCACAAACAGATTTTTTTAATTGTTTTGCAAAAAACTTTGTTGAAGTACCTTTAGCAGCGATAACAGCCTCAAGTCTTCTTCAGTATGATGCTAAAAGCTTGGCACACCTGTATTTAGGAGTTTCTCCCATTCTTCTCTGCATATCTTCTCAAGCTCTGTCAGGTTGGATGGGAAGCATAGCTGCACAGCTATTTTCAAGTCTCTCCAGAGATGTTCGATCGGGTTCAAGTCCGGGCTCTGGCTGAGCCACTCAAGGTCATTCAGAGACTTGTCCAAAAGCCACTCCTGCGTTGTCTTGGCTGTGTGCTTAGGGTCGTTGACCTGTTGGAAGGGGAACCTTCGCCCCAGTCAGAGGTCCTGAGCGCTCCCGAGCAGGTTTTCATCAAGGATCTCTCTGTACTTTGCTCCGTTCATCTTTCCCTCAATCCTGACTAGTCTCTTAGTCCCTACCACTGAAAAACATCCGAACAGCATGATGCTGCCACCACCATGCTTCACCGTAGGGATGGTGCCAGGTTTCCTCCAGACGTGACGCTTGGCATTCAGTCCAAAGAGTTCAATCTTGGTTTCATCAGAGCAGAGAATCTTGTTTCTCATGGACTGAGTCCAAGCGGGCTGTCATGTGCTTTTTTAGTGAGGAGTGACATCCATCTGGTCACTCTACCATAAAGGCCCGATTGGTGGAGTGCTGCAGAGATGGTTGTCCTTCTGGAAGGTTCCCATCTCCACAGAGGAACTCTGGAGCTCTGTCAGAGTGACCATCAGGTTCTTGGTCACCACCTTGACTAAGGCCCTTCTCCCCTGATTGCTCAGTTTGGCCGGGCGGCCAGCTCTAGGCAGAGTCTTGGTGGTTCCAAACATCTTCTATTTAAGAATGATGGAGGCCACTGTGTTCTTGGGGACCTTCAATGCTGCAAAAATGTTTTGGTACCCTTCCCCAGATCTGTGTTTCGATGCAATCTGGTCTCGGAGCTCTATGGACAATTTCTTCGACCTCATGGCTTGGTTTTTGCTCTGACTTGCACTGTCAACTGTGGGACCTTATATAGACAATTACATTTACCACATGTGGACTCCAATCAAGTTGTAGAAACATCTCAAGGATGATCAATGGTAACAGGATACACCTGAGCTAAATTTTGTGTCTCATAGCAAAGGGTCTGAATACTTATGTAAATAAGGTATTTCTGTTTTTAATTTTTAATAAATTTGCAAACATTTCTAAAAACCAGTTTTTGCTTCGTCATTATGCCGTATTGTGTGTAGATTGGTGAGGAAACGTTTTTTTTTAATTAATTTTAGAATTAGGATGTAACGTAACACAATGTGGAAAAAGGGAAGGGGTCTGAATAGTTTCCGAATACACTGTACATACTGCTTGAGTACATTCATGGCTGGCACTTTGGGCTCTGCAGATAAGCCCCGTGTTGCACTGGACCTGGATCCATCTCAGCCAGGACAACCAGCGGTGACCCAGCTGGCCAAAAGCCAATAGAAAGCTGGTTGCAACAATCTGGATGCGTCACCAGTATATATGGTTTAACAAATAGAGGTTTCGGATCTGCTTTAGATCCTGTAATAAGATAAAGGATTCCGTGCTGAGTTATTATCAGTTTCCTTCATGTCAGCAGTGACAGCTAAACCACACTGCGTGTGGTGAGGTAATCTAGTCAGAACATCAGTTCAAGCATATGTGGTCTGTTCAATGAGTACATTCTCAGAGTGTTTACGTCGGCTTGGTTACAGAGCAATGAGGACCTAACTACAACGTGGTTGGAAGTGTGTGGGGGGTGTTGCGGCGTCAACTGTAAAACGGAAAAGGGGCCCGCCCTACACACCTGTTTTGCTCTCAAATCCTTTATACAAATAAATGTTTTTTTATTGAAAGAAATATCAGGCAACAACTTTTTATCCTATTACATTTGTGACTGGAGAGTGATACAGGGCTAATACAGTATACTCTCTTCACTGTGTGTGACTGAGACTAATACAGGGCTAATACAGTATACTCTCTTCACTGTGTGTGAATGAGACTAATACAGGGCTAATACAGTATACTCTCTTCACTGTGTGTGACTGAAACTAATACAGGGCTAATACAGTATACTCTCTTCACTGTGTGTGACTGAAACTAATACAGGGCTAATACAGTATACTCTCTTCACTGTGCTCAAGTCTTTACTAAAGATAAGCATGATTGTATTGTTAAACACACCTGCCAATG
The DNA here is from genome assembly GCF_016432855.1 of Salvelinus namaycush. Lineage (NCBI taxonomy): Eukaryota > Metazoa > Chordata > Actinopteri > Salmoniformes > Salmonidae > Salvelinus > Salvelinus namaycush. The sequence continues at coordinate 38,463,841 of NC_052322.1, read as the reverse complement.
TGTCCTTTTACTGTCCTGTGAGCATGGAGCACATTGAGAGGTTATAGTGGTGTGAGCACATGTACCCTTGGTTCCCCCGAGGAGTTATATTGGTGTGTGTGTGTGCGCCCATACTGGGGCATTCAGAAGTGGTCTCTGTAGTAGCTGTAGCCCTCCTCTCACCCTGGTCCACTCAGCCAGCCATACGGCTCTCTGATCCACAGCACAGCTGCAGTAAGGTGAGGGAAGGACAGAGGGACACTCAGCCAGCCATACGGCTCTCTGATCCACAGCACAGCTGCAGTAAGGTGAGGGAAGGACAGAGGGACACTCAGCCAGCCATACGGCTCTCTGATCCACAGCACAGCTGCAGTAAGGTGAGGGAAGGACAGAGGGACACTCAGCCAGCCATACGGCTCTCTGATCCACAGCACAGCTGCAGTAAGGTGAGGGAAGGACAGAGGGACACTCAGCCAGCCATACGGCTCTCTGATCCACAGCACAGCTGCAGTAAGGTGAGGGAAGGACAGAGGGACACTCAGCCAGCCATACGGCTCTCTGATCCACAGCACAGCTGCAGTAAGGTGAGGGAAGGACAGAGGGACACTCAGCCAGCCATACGGCTCTCTGATCCACAGCACAGCTGCAGTAAGGTGAGGGAAGGACAGAGGGACACTCAGCCAGCCATACGGCTCTCTGATCCACAGCACAGCTGCAGTAAGGTGAGGGAAGGACAGAGGGACACTCAGCCAGCCACACGGCTCTCTGATCCACAGCACAGCTGCAGTAAGGTGAGGGAAGGACAGAGGGACACTCAGCCAGCCACACGGCTCTCTGATCCACAGCACAGCTGCAGTAAGGTGAGGGAAGGACAGAGGGACACTCAGCCAGCCATACGGCTCTCTGATCCACAGCACAGCCGCAGTAAGGTGAGGGAAGGACAGAGGGACACTCAGCCAGCCACACGGCTCTCTGATCCACAGCACAGCCGCAGTAAGGTGAGGGAAGGACAGAGGGACACTCAGCCAGCCACACGGCTCTCTGATCCACAGCACAGCCGCAGTAAGGTGAGGGAAGGACAGAGGGACACTCAGCCAGCCACACGGCTCTCTGATCCACAGCACAGCCGCAGTAAGGTGAGGGAAGGACAGAGGGACACTCAGCCAGCCACACGGCTCTCTGATCCACAGCACAGCCGCAGTAAGGTGAGGGAAGGACAGAGGGACACTCAGCCAGCCAAACGGCTCTCTGATCCACAGCACAGCCGCAGTAAGGTGAGGGAAGGACAGAGGGACACTCAGCCAGCCATACGGCTCTCTGATCCACAGCACAGCCGCAGTAAGGTGAGGGAAGGACAGAGGGACACTCAGCCAGCCATACGGCTCTCTGATCCACAGCACAGCTGCAGTAAGGTGAGGGAAGGACAGAGGGACACTCAGCCAGCCACACGGCTCTCTGATCCACAGCACAGCTGCAGTAAGGTGAGGGAAGGACAGAGGAACACTCAGCCTGAGCTATGCTTGCTACACTAATTTCTACATGCATATCACATGCCGGTTGTGTGTATGGGTGTTTGTGTTTGTATGTTTGTGTTTGTGTGTTTGTGTGTTTGATGCAGCGTGTGTGCATGTTGGTTGTTCAAGGCCAATGGGATCCTCTACAAAAAGGTAAGAGAGGTAACCATGAATCATCAATTAATCCGTTTCCTAAACAGTATTTTGGTTGATGTCATTTTTAATGCATGAGTATGTAGTGCCAAATGCAATGAAAAAATAGCAGATTTGTGAAACCATAGTTTTTGTTATGCATATCATATAGGTATGAGATTTTATATGTACTTCGACACCAATTATATATCTACGCCTACAAAATGTGCATTAATACGTCTTTCAGGCATGGCTTGGGTATTGCAAAACAGGATCATTTTTTAAGATAATGCATGATATGATGACAGAAACACTAAAAGTAGTCTAAATTTATAAGTATATCTTTTCAATATTGAATGTGAAAAACTATCAATTGTGATTGTGAAACACACATTGCTTCCTTTTGTTTAATACTTTAAAGATTGAAAATATATGTAAAAACAAACATATTTTGTTCAAACATTAAATTCAATCTATGAAATAACCTAAATTAATAACATTGGAACTGATTTTGTAGGAGCACAATTTTTTAATTTTTTATTGACAATTGTGAAATAAACTGTACATACAATATGCATCTGTTTCAGAACATTTTATTATACAATAATTCAAAATAACTATTTTGGGGTAACTAATTTAAAGTCCAACAGAATTTGGATATTTGTACTGTAATAGTTTATATTATTTACATAGGCAATTATAATAAATGGTTGTTGAATTAATTGAATGTATCTTTATTGTCTACGTTTTAATTAGGCATTTACAGTATACTGCTACAATTACAGCGACATGTTCTTTCACCACACAGTACCGTATAATGGGGATAATCATTTCCTGATTAGGTTTGTTATGAATCACTGTTGCTGAGTTTTCAGCAGTCAGTGTGATTATTTGCTATTTTATTTTACCTCAGCTTTCACAAAACATACAAATCTTTGAGAAGTATTTAGGCTGTCACGTATAAGATAACCAGGCCATACAGAAATACATGTTCGGTGTAATCCACCCTGTCATTAAAAATACTCCATTGATAATTCTGAACACCTGCAACAAGTCTACATAACATTTAATCTAATCCCATAATTGTTATACTGTAAAATGGTAGGTTTTGTATTAGTGTGCATGAGTAAGCGTTGAACAGAGACTGGGTGGCCAGTTCCGCTCAGCTGAAAGGTGTCACAGAGGTAGAGGGACATACAGTTACAGTAGTAAGACTGGCTATGGATTCCTCTCTTTTCTGCAGATTGTCTTTGTGGTTCACCCCCTATTGACTGTCAATCAATTATTAGGATTGGCTTGATAAATACATTTGTTTAAAAAAATCATTTAAAACTCAAATTTGAGCTCTGTTGTCTTGGTATAAACTGGGAATATATACAGATGTAGAATCTTATCACCCTGATGCAGGAGAACTTTCCTACAATGCAGGAAATGTCAAATTTGAAGTGTATTTGAGGTTTAAAAACGCTTCTAAAGTTTGTAATATCCAATTAGAAATTTCAGACATGATTTTCCTTTACGAAAAAGGCATCAACCCCTACAAAAACGTCCATTAATTATAATATAATAATTTACATTTCCTGTTACTGTAGTATTATTTTCCTGCTGTAGCAAACCAGCTCAAATTAAGATCCTACATCTGTAGTGTGTTTACATCAATACTTGTCTGTTGTGAATTGCACAGAGGCATTGATTGGACCATAGCAATCATTAACCCATGGCTCTCTGATTGTCAGATTTGATTGACAGAAAGAGAGAGTTCGATTGAGCTGGGCCTTGATGAGCTGATGGAGCTGACGGCGCAGAGCCTGAGCCACCTAGAGATTAAAGAGCACTTCAACATCATCAAGGAAACCGTCCGGGGGGAGTGTGACAAGGTGCTGCTGGTCACCCATCGCTGCAGGGGTAAGTCACCTACTCATAGTTTAATAGGTTGAAATACTACTAGCTTTTCTTTGGTTCAATGACACAATGAAAGATTCATTTATTTCACGTAGCTTGAAAGTGGTTGAAAGTTTTCAATTCAAAGTATCCTTAGAATTGGCTTCCTAGTGTAGACTCCTGCCAATTCTGGCAAAAAAATCTGCTAATATAATTTATACCATCTGCTATTTCTACAGTGTTTTCTACAGTGGTCAAAACATTGCCTACGGTCATAACATTTTGCTAAGTTGTTACAAAAATACAAACTGTCCTGATTAACCTTTATAGACACTAATACAATGTATTCTGTCTTCTAACTGGACAGTGTTTTCTGTTCAAAAACCTCATAGTGGTCACACTTGGAAAGTTGTTGTGAAAATGTAAATAGAAACTATGGATGATTTGCAGGAACACCGAGGGCTCTGAAGGTGATGCCAAAAGCCTCCACCAAGCTCTGGGGTTTCCTACGGGAGTATTGCATCTCCTTGCACCTGTCCTGCCACTCCTGTATTGTGGGTCTCTTCGGAATCACCTTCCAATCCAATGAGCACTAAGGCTTTGCCCAGGAGCTTGTTATTGGGAGGGACCTTTTTGCCGTCATCCAAGCTAAAGTAAAAGAGTAAACTTAACTCATTGTTTCATTTTGATGTAGTAAATCTGTGACCTATAACGTGTTTAAGAAAACAATTCAAATGTGCATGTTATCAATGTTATTCCTTTGAGTATCCATAACGCTCAATGTGTTGTCAAAAAAATTCCATATGGACTGTACAGTCTTTTAATTCACATGTTAGACAGGTACAATGACCCCAGAACAAATGGTGTAGCCATGCTGCAAGGCACACTATCCATAACCACTGCGGGGGTGCACATTGCATTATGGGTAGTGTAGGCTTTAAATTATTAACACAAACAACACACCACTCCTCTGCTCACAGGTAGGTATCCCAGAGTGTGCTGTGAAGCGCTGTGTCCTTCAGATCACCAGTGCCCTGGAGTTCATCCACGAGCATGGTCTGGTCCACCGCGACATCAAGCCTGAGAACAGCCTGCTGCTGGACAGCCACTGCTGCTGGGTCAGTGCATTTGGAAAGTATACAGACCTCTTCCCCTTTCCCACATTTTGTTACAGCCTTATTCTGAAAAATATCAAATAAAAACATTTAAAAAAGGTTTTATTAGAAATGTTTGCAAATGGAAAACTGAAATATCCCAATTACATAAGTATTCAGACCCTTTTCTCAGTACTTTGTTGAAATCCATTCCAGTTGACTACCTCATGAAGCTGGTTGAGAGAATGCCAAGAGTGTGCAAAGCTGTTATCAAGGCGAAGGGTGACTACTTTGAAGAATCTCAAATATACAATATGTTTTGATTTGTTTAACACTTCTTTTTGTACTACAAATCAAATCAAAGTTTATTTGTCACGTGCGCCGAATACAACAGGTGTAGGTAGACCTTACAGTGAACTGCTTACTTACAGGCTCTAACCAATAGTGCTATTTCATGAGTTATTTCATAGTTTTTATGTCTTCACTATTATTCAACAATGTCAAACATTTAAAAAAAATAAAGAGAAACCCTGGAATCAGTAGGAGTGTCCAAACTTTTGACTGTGGTTCTATGATGATACAAGCTTGGCATACCTGTATTTGGGGAGTATCTCCCATTCTTCTCTGCAGATCCTCTCAAGCTCTGTCAGGTTGTATGGGGAGCGTTGCTGCACAGCTATTTTCAGGTCTCTCCAGAGATGTTCGATCGGATTCAAGTCCGGGCTCTGGCTGAGCCACTCAAGGACATTCAGAGACTTGACCCGAAGCCACTCCTGCATTGTCTTGGCTGTGTGCTTAGGGTTGTTGTCCTGTTGGAAGGGGAACCTTCGCCCCAGTCTGAGGTCCTGAGCGCTCCCGAGCAGGTTTTCATCAAGGATCTCTCTGTACTTTGCTCCGTTCATCTTTCCCTCGATCCTGACTAGTCTCCCAGTCCCTGCGCTGAAAAACATCCCCCCAGCATGATGCTGCAACCACCATGCTTCACCTTAGGGATGGTGCCAGGTTTCCTCCATAAGTGACACTTGGCATTCAGGCCAAAGAGTTCAAACTTGGTTTCATCAGACCAGAGAATCTTGTTTCTTATGGTCTGAATGTCTTTAGGGGCCTTTTGGCAAACTCTGTGTGGGCTGTCATGTGCCTTTTACTGAGGAGTGGCATCTGTCTGGCCACTCTACCACAAAGGCCTGATTGGTGGAGTGTTGCAGAGATGGTTGTCCTTCTGGAAGGTTCTCCCATCTCCACAGAGGAAATCTAGAGCTCTGTCAGAGTGACCATCACCTCCTTGACCAAGGCCCTTCTCCCCTGATTGCTCAGTTTGGCTGCCGGCCAGCTCTAGGCAGAGTCTTGGTGGTTCCAAACTTCTTCCATTTAAGAGTGATGGAGGCCACTGTGTTCTTGGGGACCTTCAATGCTGCAGAAATGTTTTGGTACCCTTCCCCCAAATCTGTGTTTCGACACAATCCTGTCTCGGAGCTCTACGGACAATTCCTTCGACCTCATGGCTTGGTTTTTGCTCTGACATGGACTGTCAGCTGGGGGACCTTATATAGACAGGTGTGTGACTTTCCAAATCATGTCCAATCAATTGGATTTACCACAGATGGACTCCATTGAAGTTGTAGAAACATCTCAAGGATGATCAATAGAAAGAGGATGCACCTGAGATCAATTTCAAGTCTCATAGCAAAGGGGCTGAATACTTATGTAAATAAGGTATTTCTGTTTTTTATTTGTAATAAATTTGCTAAAATGTCTAAAAACCTGTTTTCACTTTGTCATTATGGAGTTTTGTGTGTAGATTGCTGAGGATTTTTATATTTTTTTATCCATTTTATAATAAGGCTGTAACGTAACAAAATGGGGGAAAAGTCAAGGGGTCTGAATACTTTCCAAGGGCACTGCACTGTGTGTTATACACCTGTCAGCAACGGGTGTGGCTGAAATATCCGAAACCACAAATTTTAAGGGGTGTCCACATACTTTTGTAACTATGTGCGTGTGTATATATATATATATATATATATATATATATATATATATATATATATTACACACACACACACGCACATAATATAATGATATATATTATTGTTAATAATATATATATATATTACACACACACACACCTAGTTACAAAAGTATGTGGACACCCCTTAAAATGTGTGGTTTTGGATATTTCAGCCACACCCATTGCTGACAGGTGTATAAAACCGAGCACACAGCCACACAATCTCCATAGACAAACATTGGCAGTAGAATGGCCTTACTGGAGAGCTCATTAACTTTCAACGTGGCACTGTCATAGCATGCCATGCTAGAGCTGCCCCGGTCAACTGTAAGTGCTGTTATTTGAAGTGGAAACGTCTAGGAGCCACAACGGCTCAGCCGCAAAGTGGAAGGCCACACAAGCTCACATAACGGGACCGCCGAGTGCTGAAGTACGTAGCGTGTAAAAATCATCTGTCCTCGGTTGCAACACTCACTACCGAGTTCCAAACTGTCTCTAGAAGTAACGTCAGCACAAGAACTGTTCGTCATGAAATGGGTTTCCATGGCAGAGCAGCCGCATGCAAACCTAAGATCCCCATGCGCAATGCCAAGCGTCGGCTGGAGTGGTGTAAAGATCGCCGCCATTGGACACTGGAGCACTGGAAACGCGTTCTCTGGAGTGATGAATTATGCTTCACCATCTGGTAGTTCGACGGACGAATCTGGGTTTGGCGGATGCCAGGAGAACGCTACCTGCCCGAATGCATAGCGCCAGTTGTAAAGTTTGGTGGAGGAGGAATAATGGTCTGGGGCTGTTTTTCATGGTTCAGGCCCCTTAGTTCCAGTGAAGGGAAATCTAAATGCTACAGCATACAATGACATTCCAGACGATTCTGTGCTTCCAACTTTGCGGCAACAGTTTGGGGAAGGCATGACAATGCCCCCATGCACAAAGTGAGGTCCATACAGAAATGGTTTGTCGAGATCCGTGTGGAAGAACTTGACTGGCCTGCACAGAGCCCTGCAATGTTCCAACATCTAGTGGAAAGCCAGAAGAGTGGAGGATGATGCAGCAGCAAAGGCCCCTGATTTTAGAATGAGATGTTCGACAAGCAGGTGTCCACATACTTTTGGTCATGCAGTGTATATGTGAGAACATGTCTCTTTGTGGTAACAGGTTGTTGCGGTGTCACTTCCAGGAAACTACAGAGAATAAATATGACGTTTTCTTACAGGTCCCTCAAATGGTACAGGGGTTTATCTGGTATTGGGGTTTATCTATGTCCATACATGCTTTCCGATGCATCTAATACACACTTTTGTAATACTACACAGCATATATAAAACATGTGAACAAAAATCATCATGTAAAATGACAAGCCTATTCATTGATGGTCAATATGTCAACTACAGTATATATATAAGTGGATTCTAATGTTAGAATGTTTTGCAAAAATGGAACGCCTGTTAAACCAGTCTTTTCCTAGTATTTTCCATTAGGCATCCTAACACGACCAAACGAACAGAAAAGGAAAAAGGGATCGGTGGCGGCTAGTAGACAGGTGACTACGACCAACGAGCACCGCCCGAACAGGCAGGGGAGCCACCTTCGGTGGTAGTCGTGACAGGGACAGTGAAATTAGTATGATATGCTACGTTTGGTATGGTTACATAAGAATGATGGTTACTTAACCTTTTCACATGTGAGTTCCAAATATCATTAACGGCTGCCCCAGCGTGAGTTTTTTTTTAATGTGCGTGATGTCAGAATGTGATTGTTACGCAACATGGACAGTTAACCCGCGCTACCCTCAAACCAAGGCACGCTGCCTGCTAATTATCTAAAGGCTATGTTTCAACTTCTCAATTTCTAATTATTTTCTAACAACAGTTTGAATTGAGATATGTTCCGCCTCCTCGTTAATTCGCATAAGAAGTTGCCCATTTCACTGTTGCGGACAATTTATGTTTGAGGCTTTACTCAACGGGACAAACACGAGATCCCAAGCACTTCCCCAGATCAAGTATGCTGACATTTTCACATCTCTAGTCAGAACCCTTTTAGTTAACCCTTCCCATAACACAAACTTTTTCCCCCTGACAAATTTTCTGTCTGGCACCTGTGGCGGAAGAATCAGAATTAGCTGTGTAACATAGATAATTAAGATGTCTTATCTGCATAGTATACTTATGTGATATACTTGTTATTAGGATGTATCCCTTCGGACTCTGGTGTTGGCAGTTGCACTTCTTCCCTCAGCTGGGGCTCAGACACCTGGGGCCCAGAGAGGGGAGAGGTCAGGCTTGTCTTTCACATGTCCCTGGTGCTATGCAGAATATCAGAAAGGGAAAAGGACAGGAGGGAACATTGTCTTCATATGTGAATGTGTCTTTACCTATTCTTTAACCATGTGAAGGGATGGCGTGATTAATGGGGAACCAATTACTTGTCTCCACAATGTCTGTGCACCAGTCACTCCCTCCTTTGGCATTGGGGGATGTGTGTGGTAGTGTCTGGAACCATTGTATGTCATCTCTGATGTTGCACTTATCCTGGAATAATGTATGACCTAGAGGCTCACTCCCCTCAGTGAGCTTGTCCAGGAGTGTGGTCAAGAAGGGGTTTTACTTGAGATGGGAGTATCTGGAGTTGACAATTGATTTATGCCATTGGTCGAGTTGGTGTTTTTGTGCTATGAGCACCAGGAACGAGATCAGAACCTCGTCTTAGGGGCCAAACTGAACGATAATATATAGCGAATTGTATCTGGCTACGGGATATTCCTTTCTCATTTAAAAAGTCTCACCTTGTGACTCATTCCAAACACCTGTGGTTTGTTATGAAGACTAGGGGGCGGATCTTTGCTATAAAAGATCTCAGTAGCCTTTGTGTTGGCGCTCTCAACGGATCATCAGAGATGGTGATTCGTCGACCAGCCATCGCTATTGCAAAGCTCTCACTATTAAAGATTTAGTTGAAGTATAACTCTGACTTGTGTGATAAGTTTGTCTCTCCTCATTTGATGGTAAAGAAATGACCCACCACACACCCGCATTGCCTTCATTGTTGTTTTCCTTACATATAATAACTTTGGACATATCATGTTGTCATTTCTACTGTAGTGCACTGTATGTATGTATGACGCATCATGTATTTTCGGTTTTATTCACGTTTTTCAAATACTGGTGGTACATCATGAATTCAGATTCTTGCGTAGATTGTAATGGACACATATGATGTGTGTAAAATACTTTTTTAAGGTTTTATGGTGCTTTGAAGACAACTGGGAACTCGGAAAAACACAAGGTCAAATCATGATGTCAGTGATCTTCAGGTCGAATAGTCGGAGCTCGAGAAAGAGGCCCGAGTTCCCAAGTTGGAATTCCGAGTTGGATGACAGTTCAAAAAGATATTTTTCCAGAGTTCCCAGTTGTCTTGATTGCACTAAAGTCAGAAGTCTGAGATTTCCAAGATCCCAGCTAACCAGTTCCCAGTTGTTTTGAACACACTAAAGTCAGAAGTCTGAGACTTCCGAGTTCCCAGCTCCGAGTTCCCAGTTGTTTTGAACACGGCATCAGATTGTAACTATGGTACGTCAGGGTTGCTAGCTCAGACCCCCCCCTTCCTGGGGTTTTATTTGTATATATGTTTTATTTTATTTAGCTTATAAACTTCTCCTTTGTTTGCCCCCCATATATTGATAAATCCCCCACCATAGTAATATTTCCCCCCCACAAATTACATGAACCCTGCCACCAACCCCCCTAAAGTGGTTTCATCCATATCTGGCAATCCTGTTTAGCTTCCGCACTACAGTTAGGCTAGGCAGTAGGCTTGTATTTGGGGTGATGATATGTGAGGTGATAACATTTTATTTGCTTTGTGATTTGTCAAAAACTGTAAACAACTTGTCAAGTAATGCGCTTCGGTTCTTGTATTCACTGTAACAAGTACATCGAAGATTTGTAATATGCTGAAAAGTGGCCAAACTAAGTTAATATTTTTCAGGCAATGGGCGCTGCCATCTTTAACTTTGACTTTGTTTATTTGCGTCTTATAAGTTCTCGCTTGTTAAACATAAACAAACATGGCTGCCACCATAAAGAATGTAGCGGCTGTTAGCTTAGCTGACACGCATCTCTTTTCTAAACAATATTACATTTCTTCCTTGTGCTCACCAGAGATGTGGTACATATTAAACAAGTCTAGCTGTCAGGTCGCTAACTTATATTTTGTTTTATGTCAGCGGAACCTATTATTTAGAGTGGTTTATGGAATCAGTTTGGCTGTGGATGTTTGGATGATGAAGTTCACATTTATCTTTTACAATAAAAAGTGAAATTGAGGAATAAAGTTGTGAAGACCTTTATTTCCCATCAGTACAAAACATTATTTCGATTCTTTTCAGACAATGCTGTTTAGACGCGTTTGTTGCATCATACTTTCTGTTGCTGCTGTTCCAACCACATATTTGCGATGGCACAACCTTTTAGCTAACCCTTCCCATAACCCTAACTTGAACCCTTTTAGCTAACCCTTCCCATAACCCTAACTTGAACCCTTTTAGCTAACCCTTCCCATAACCCTAACCTTAACCTTTGAACCTAACTCCTAATCTTAACCCCTAACCCTAACCCCTAGCCTAGCTAACGTTAGCCACCTAGCTAGATGCATGATTCTCGTAAAAACTCGTAACATATTGTACGTTTTGCAAATTTGTAACATATCATACAAAATGGGTGCTGGACATCCACAAATGAATACATACCATACGAAACGTAACATATCACACTAAATGGAGTGTCTCGATTTGCGTATAGAATAATACGAAATGCTCTGACACCAGGTTGCACAGCCACTGGCCTCCCCATTACACCAATCAAAAGGCACGTGTGATGAGATAAAGAAAACATTTCACAGCAGTTTGCTCCACCTACTTTGTCCATGGCCAACAAAGCTAAGTCTATGAAAATCACAGCAACTGGCCATGGCAGGCTAGTGATGTCAGAGCTGTTGTTTTGAATATCTAGTGGAAGAGGTCAGCTGGTTGACATTTCAGCAGTTAGTTCCACAAACTGCAGGGTCTTAGTTAATTGCATTTTAATTTAGATATTAATTGGAGTGTAATTAAATGCAATAAAATAAATAGTTTTAACATTGTTTAATCCATAAGTTTAAATATTCAAATAACTTCAGTAACTCGTATTATATAATTTCAGGTTCTAAATTGTAAGACACACTGTTGCTGTTCAAGCCCTCAGAAGATCTATTTACTATGAACGAGGTAGTGATAAAACATTAACCGTTTTGTCATGACTGCAGCCTCAGTGCTGTTAGACAAACCACATAACGTAACGCGATACACTGTTAATATCTTTAAGAGCATGCTTTATGCAATCAAAAAAGCAAAGTCAAATTTAAATCTGTGCCAAAATACAGAGACTGCAGGGATTGCTGTAAAATGAATTCCAAGTGTGCACTATGGATGCTCTGAAGTGACAAAAAGCAAGCCCAGAATGAAAATGTTATCCCCTCATTTAGATATTGGTATGTACTCTGTTCTATTTCTGTGCAACCTTTTTTCCCCCTTTTTCGTGGTATCCAATTGGTAGTTACATTCTTGTTTCATCGCTACAACTCCCATACAGACTCGGGAGAGGCTAAGGTCGAGAGCAGTGCCAAGCTGCACTGCTTCTTGATTTAACTTGGAAGCCAGCCGCATCAATGTGTCGAAGGAAACACCGTACACCTGACGATGGTGTCATTGTGCATGCACCCGGCCCACCACAGGAGTCACTAGAACGCGATGACACAAGGACATCGCGGCTGGCCAAACCCTCCCCTAACCCGGACGACGATGGGCCAATTGTATGCCGCCTCATTGGTCTTCAGGTCGCTGCCGGCTGCGGCACAGCCTGGGATCGAACCAGGATCTGCCTGCATCTTTTTTAATCATGCATCCCTACCTTACAACCCCTGCTAGAGTGGGAGGCTGGGTGTGATGTTTACATATAACACTAGAATCACCACTTAAAAATGAATCCCGCTGGGTATATCCTGAGTCCTGGGACCTGAATGGGCACGGAATACCTCCTGGCAGCACATGTAATGCTCTAAAGGTTAACACATCCATGGTTACGGGATGCTGTTGTACTGCATGTGTCTCCCGTAAAGGGACAACGTATATCACTATTCTCATAAGAAACACCATAGCTGGTCATAGGAATCTTTTTTTTGTAGGTGTAACAGGCTGTGTGTCACAGAATCATTTTTGTTTGCCTGAGAGAATGTGATGTGATGGTAAATGGCTTTTTATGCTGTGTATCAAACTATAGCTGTAAAAAAACATACAGTTTAATACACGACACCAAAGCAATCTCCTATGTCTTGAGCACCTGATCCTGTTTCCAGTCAGTCCGTGTTTACAGTAGATAATATTACAGTCTAACTAAGATTCATCTATTGTCCTTTTTCACAGTATTGTCTACTCTTACCTACAGTATGTGCATGTCCCTTCACTGTTTTCACTTCTCTAAACTGTCATATTTTTGGAGCATTGTTAACCTAAAAAATGTGTAGGAAAAACCATATACTATATAATGACCATCATTTGAATAATTTCATAATGTGAAATGTTGTATAAACACGACAGGATCAATAAAGCCAATAATTGGATCTCATTACAAAACAACACAATAATGACATCACAGTATATGTTATTATAGCAGTGCATTTTCATTTGTGAATTACATAATAAAAACAATCGGACACTTTAATCACATAATCAGGGCCAGCATTCTTAATTATATATTTTATACTTTATATTTTATCTCATCATCATGTCAAATGTTTACATTTTTTAAGTTTAAGTCGACTGATTTTAACTTTACACTAAATATTACATTTTTTCCCCTATTGATAATATTCTTAAATTCCAGCCACCAAATCCCAAACATGATAGATAAAACAAAACACTAAACAAACATGTTTAAACTAATAAAAGACAGACAAGCTCTTAACTACTACATTCATACTTTATAAACCTTAACATCAAACAACTTCTAAAGGAAGAAAAATACTATTATTGATGTAAGATCATAAAAATGACTTTCAGAAACCTTTTACTGAGAAGTTGAAGATAAGAATAAAAACATGATTTTTTGCACAATGCTATTGCAATTAAAAATACAAATGTTTAAAATGTTACTTTTATAAATGGTAAAAGTAGTAAAAAGAAAGTTGAATAAAAAAGATTGAAAAACAGCTGTTGGCGATGATCTTTGCTGCATACACTAAAAGCAGTTCATTTTGCAGGTCTTCATGGAAGGAAACATCACATTTCAAGATCATGTTTCATGAATACATGTGTTGTGGTGAGACAGACACTGTTGATTCTGTGTCAATCCGTTCTGTTTTACAGGCCATGGCACAACAAACTAATCAAAAACTGATTTTTTTTTTAAGCAATATCAAATGTTAGACAAAAAAAAGTCAAGAAATTTGAATAATTGTATCTTTATATATGAAAAAGAAATACCGATATTATATGAAGGAATGTGAGTTTTTTTACACAGGCAGCTTTTCCCCTCCAACTTTGGGATCCTAAAGACCAACGAGACAATCAAATTGAGAGACATACTGGGTTATTTAATACCCTTCAGATGACATTTGATGTGGTAATATGTGTTTTTTCTATTTTGTAAAATTCAATCAACCATAAAGTAGTAATTTTACATGACACGATTAAAGTTATATAAATTACTGGCTAATTCCTTCATAAAGTAGAAACAATTATGTATATCATTCAATGATGCATAGTGCCAATTTAAACCATATCATCAACACACCATAATCACCTCTCATAGTTCTGTTAGACAACAGATCATGTCAAGCCTCCATGTTGCTCACTTCTAGCCATCAGGCTCCAGGTAATCCTCGTCATCATGGATCGCCAGGCCCTTGGGTCTCTCATGGACCTCTGCAATCTCCTCTCTGATCTCAGCTGGCGTGATCATTGACACCACATCATCGTAGCTCTCCTGTTGATCTTCCTCCACCTCGTAGGTAACATGTTCTGTAAAAAAAAATGTGGTACAGAGCAGCACATAAAGAATAGTATAATCTAAGCTATTTAGCAGACGCTTTTTATCCAAAGCGACTTGCAGTCATGCATACATTTTTCGTACGGGTGGCCCATGTGGGAAACAAACCCAAGACCCTCAGTGTTGTAAGCACCATTCTCTACCGACGGAGCCACACAGGACCAAAGACACAACACATTCATGTATGCATGTATGTAACTGAGCTGGACCTTTATATTACCGTGGGTAGCAGAAGGTCCAACACCTGGGCCTGGGCTACTGGTTCCATCTTCTCCACTGGATAATGGTTGAGCTGGGACCTCCTCAGCAATGTCGTCATAAGACAGGGAAGACGCAGCACTTCGCCGGCCATTCTCCTTGTCTCCGCCACTCTCTGATTCTGTAGGAACGGAGACACAGAGAGGGATGTGATGGTACAGCAACGCAGCACTTCATTTTACTAGGACAGCTACAGTGATCCATTCTCCACCCCTTATCATTACAGTAGTTATCCCTTCTGTCATCTACAGTGCATTCGGAAAGTATTCAGAGCCCTTGACTTTTTCCACATTTTGTTACATTACAGCCTTATTCTAAAATTCATTTAATAGTTTTTTTCCTCATCAATCTACACACAATACCCCATAATGACAAAGCAAAAACAGGTTTTTTGAAATTTTTGCAAATTTATTACAAATAAAAAACTGAAATATCACATTTACATAAGTATTCAGACCCTTTACTCAGTACTTTGTTGAAGTACCTTTGGCAGCGATTACAGCATTGAGTCCTCTTCTTCAGTATGATGCTACAAGCTTGGCACACCTGTATTTGGGGAGTCTCTCCCATTCTTCTCTGCAGATCCTCTCAAGCTCTTTCAGGTTGGATGGGGAGCGTCGCTGCACAGCTATTTTCAGGTCTCTCCAGAGATGTTCAATCGGGTTAAAGTCCGGGCTCTGGCTGGCCACTCAAGGACCTTCAGAGACTTGTCCCGAATCCACTCCTACGTTGTCTTGGCTGTGTGCTTAGGGTCGTTGTCCTGTTGGAAGGTGAACCTTCGCCCCCAGTCTGAGGTCCTGAGTGCTCTGTAGCAGGTTTTCATCAAGGATCTCTCTTTGCTCTATTCATCTTTCCCTCGATGCTGACTTGTCTCCCAGTCCCTACCACTGAAAAACATCGACACAGCATGATGCTGCCACCACCATGCTTCACCATGGTGCCAGGTTTCCTCCAGACGTGACGCTTGGCATTCAGGCCAAAGAGTTCAATCTGGGTTTCATCAGATCAGAGAATCTTGTTTCTCTTGGTCTGAGAGTCTTCAGGTGCCTTTTGGCAAACTCCAAGCGGGCTGTTGTGACTTTTATTGAGGAGTGGCATCCCTCTGGCCACTCTAACATAAAGGCCTGATTGGTGGAGGGCTGCAGAGATGGTTGTTCTTCTGGAATGTTCTCCCATCTCCACAGAGGAACTATAGAGCTCTGTCAGAGTCACCATCAGGTTCTTGGTCATCTCCCTGACCAAGGACCTTCTCCCCCGATTGCTCAGTTTGGCCGGGCGGCCAGCTCTAGGAAGAGTCTTGGTGGTTCCAAACTTCGTCCATTTAAGAATGATGAAGGCCACAGTGTTCTTGGGGACCTTCAATGCTGCAGAAATTTGTTGGTACCCTTCCCCAGATCTGTGCCACAACACAATCCTGTCTCGGAGCTCTACGGACAATTCCATCGACCTCATGGTTTGGTTTTTGCTCTGACATGCACTGTCAATTGTGGGCCCTTATATATACGGGTGTGTGTCTTTCCTAATCATGTACAAACAATTGGATTTACCACAGTTTCAAGTAGAAACATCTCAAGGATGATCAATGGTAACAGGATACACCTGAGCTAAATGTTGTGTCTCATAGCAAAGGGTCTGAATACTTATGTAATAAGGTATTTATGTTTTTAAAGTTGAATAATTTTGCAAACATTTCTAAAAACCTGTTTTCGCTTTGTCATTATGGGTTATTGCGTGTAGATTGCTGAGGATTTTTTAGAATAAGGCTGCAACGTAACAAAATGTGGAAGAAGTCAAGGGGTCTGAAAACTTTCCGAAGGCTCTGTATCTGTCATTCGACAGGGTTCTCTCTCTGCTACACTAAGCACTGAATATAAATACTATATAATGTTTTGTTGATATATATATATATATACATATAGCTTTATTAATGAAAATTCTAATAATTGAATGGATGTCAGGCATGTTTGTGGAGTTGTTTTAACAAAAAGGGCTGGACTCACCGTGGCATTTCAAATCTCTCATTTCCATTGGTCCGAATAGTTCACTTCCGTTGGTCTCTACGTCATCATAGTCTCCACTCTCAAAAGCAGACTCTTTTCTCATTGAGAATCTCGCTGGATCCAGAATATTACACTAATCAAAACATTTTCAGTCTCTCCAAAGCATACATATTAAGAACATATATTTAAATGAATTCGAGTTGTTGTTTTCACATATTCCATAACATTTGATTCAATGTCACTGGTTGTTTCTAGTTGTACAAATGCATTTGTAATGTGTTTAGGACATAGAGATAGATAGAGGACTCATCACGGATATAACCTATTTTAGCATGGACATTGCCATTGAGGGCTTCCACCATTTTAAAGTAGTCAACTGGTTGGGGATTCCTATAAATTGGGAGCAATCAGCCAATGAAGAAGAAGAAAATTGACTACTTTAAAATTGAGATAGCCTCAATGGCGCTGCCCATGCGTCATAGACGCTATAATGGCAAAGATACAAAGATGAGTCTTATATCTATGGTTTAGGATCTATACCACCTTAGGATCATTTCCTAATTGTGACAGAACTACACAGATACACAAATTATTACAAAGGTGTCCTTCAATTTGGCTATTTTACTGTAAGTGGCTTTAGTTGGTAAATCGCTACAGTTTTATTATCAGCCGTTGAAATTGCACTTACACTTGAACCTGGTTACAAATCGTCTCCGCAGGAAGAGACAGAGGGCAACGACCATGACCAGAGACAACAGTCCGAGGGAAAGACCAACATACAAGTTGATGGGGATCGGGGGAATGGGCACTTTGATTGGATAACCTGAAATCATATTACGTGATTGGGGAGAAATATTATAATTTAAGACATAGACTGTACACATTTTGTCCATCGAAGATTTTAGGGAAAGAGTGTTTTGAGTTTTA
The DNA here is from genome assembly GCF_016432855.1 of Salvelinus namaycush. Classification (NCBI taxonomy): domain Eukaryota; kingdom Metazoa; phylum Chordata; class Actinopteri; order Salmoniformes; family Salmonidae; genus Salvelinus; species Salvelinus namaycush. Next base: position 38,445,964 of record NC_052322.1, on the reverse strand, counting down.
CTAAGATGGCAAAAGCAATTCTGAAGAATGAGAGAAATCTTTTGCCATTCTATAGCTAGATAGAGCCCCACAGTCAGCAACATATCTGAAAACAAGGTTACCTCCTACATCGCGCTATAGCTACTTACAAACTGAAACATTGGAAATTAGCCCTTGAACAATTAATGGTGGTGTGATCATTGCAGTACCTTCACAGTAGATTACACCAGGTTTTTTACATTCATTCTTCTTGATGACGCAGTTCTGTAAGTTCTGATTCTCCTGGGAACATTCGAGAGATGTCTCTGGTATTATTTGTCCTTCTTTTTCCTCTTCTGACTGTTCAATCTGTTCCCGTGGGAGAAGTTGAGGATAGCCACATCTTAGCTCCTCGCAAAGTAATTCACCTCCGCGTGAGAACATATTCGGTAGACATACCGACTCCCAGGTGCCTCGATAAAGTATCTTAATTTTCCCTCCACATTTCTGAGTTGAATTGAATTTCACACCACCTGAAAAATAAATGATAAAGCTACACAATTTACTGCACTGTTAACCTCTGTTATGGAAACATCACTACTGCATTAACTACACCATTAGTTATCGCTTGTCATCTACACGTCTTCAAAGTTAATATTGAACTCTTACCTGCACAGGACACAGAAACCAATCCACTACCACACTTTCCTCTTCTTGTTTTGCACTGCCCGAGATTGGACTCCGAGCCAATGCAGCTGACGAAATGTGCATCACCTCCACTTCCTCTGTTGATTTTTTCGAATGAGATGCTGTTGCTACACTGCTGCTCTTGACATGCTATTTTGGAGTGACTGTCATCCCAGTTATCATAACACACGGGCAAGTTATTTAACCTCACCTGCCCATAGCAGTTACCTGTTTCTCCCAGGCTTGCTGTGAGATCATCTATGGGGAAACATAGGTGTAAGAATATATAGGCGCCTCAGTCCTTCAGCAGTAACATCACTAATCTTGGCAACTTAAATACCACAACATTTATATGGTATTATAAACTGGGTGGTTCGAGCCCTGAATGCTGATTGGCTGACAGCCGTGGTATATCAGACCGTACTATGACAAAATATTTATTTTTGCTGCTCTAATTAAGTTGGTAACCAGTTTATAATAGCAATAAGGCACCTCAGGGGGTTGTGTTATATGGCCAGTATACCACGGCTAAGGGTTGTGTACAGGCGCTCCTTGATGCGTCGTGCCTAAGAACAGCCCTTAGCTGTGGTATATTGGCCATATACCGCACCCCCTCGGGCCTTATTGCTCAAATATACAGTACAATCAGGAAAATATTAGGTACGTCCCAATCATATTTCCCTACTCCATGTTGGAAGTTTCATTATTTTCCTTTCAAATCAGTGAAGGGAGGTGAACAAGTGCACACTTTGGAATGAAGCGGAGATATTTGGGACATCGCCCCTGTGTTCATAGATATAGGATGTCACGTGGGGCCTAAGGCTCATTGTGTATATGTTTCTATAGTGACTAATGTTGTAATTTTGGAATAAAGATATGCAGAGGCAAAAATCACACCATTATCAGTATTTGGAATTATTTGTCTTGTACAATTATTTGATCAGTATCTTACCTTGGCACTGTAAGTAGATCGACTGGTTTTGAGAGGGCCTGTCGTTAAGTTCACAGTCCCAGATGCTTTTTGTCTCCCCTTCACAGCTGTACTTCTTCCCCCACAAGAGATCATGATAATCTGCCTTTTCCTTAACAGTATGTTTGATGTAGGCTCCACAGCCCAAGTCTTTGCACAAAACCTTGCTCTCTGTCTCAGTCCAACCATCGCTGCTGACAGGCCGACTGTCTGCTTCACTGTATACAAACACGTACCCTTCACAAGCCCCTTTCCCTAGCTTCAACACCATTCTCCTCCATTCTGTGAAATGACACAAGGCACAGTGAAGGTTGGTCCAAGTTAAACACAGCAAAGAATGTGCAGCAGGTAGCCAAGCAGTTAAGAGCATTGGGCCAGTAACCCAAAGGTTGCTGGTTCAAATCCTAGAGCTGACTAGTTGAAAAATCTGTGGATTTGCCCTTGAGCAAGATACTTGATCCAAATTGCTCTGCATTAGTGTATCTGCTAAATGACTAAACCGCAAAGATAAGTGAGGAAACCCTCAGGCAAATACAGTTTTAAGAATGCAAGGGCCCCAAACTATACTTTTTACAAAAGACAAACTAGTTATTGTGTACATAATGACTTTCATATGGAGATTGTAAATAGTAAAAAAAAAAGTATAGCTATTATTATAAACTTTATACAATATATTCTCTCATTTTGACTCCGGTGTTGAAAACATAGAAACAAACAAAATACCAGAGCATTGGACACCACCGAGACGACATTGTTGGTTGTTGGTCATAGCTGTGCACTCTGCCGAAGAATTGCTGTTTGCACTACAGGTGAGGCCTGACACAACAGCACCACTGTTTGCAGATGAAGGGCCAAAGAACAAGAGAGGTTTGACACCATGTCCACAACCCTGCTCTCGGCAGATAGTGTTTTGGACATCTTTGTTCTTTAGGGCAGTCTCACAGACAGGGTTCCAATTTCCTTGGTATAACATCTGTACGTTGCCCGAGCATCTCTCTCTATGCTCCATTAGCTTGGCCTTGACACTCCCTGCATTGGGAATAATGACATCAAATTAAAAACAATCATGCATTAGCAAAATAATGTGAGAAAAAAATGACAAAAATATGGATTTAATGAAAAACAGGGACTGTTACATGATATTACCTGAGCAAACCACGTAGGCTGGCTTGTCCTTACAGTAAGACTGGTCAACGTTTTTCACCATGTTGCACTGACTGATGTTCGTTGTCTGCTGGGTACTGTGCACACTGCTGATGGTGATTTTGTCTAAAGCTGATTGTGATTTTCTCAGGTAGGATAGAGGATAGATGGCTGATCCACAACCCAAGTCTTTACACAACATGTCGGAGTCATTATCCGTCCAGGCATCCTCACAAACACCTCCACACACTCCGTTGAGGCACACATCCACCTTTCCCCAGCATTCCCCCTTGCCTTTAGTGTCAACTTTCAGGCTTACTGTTTTACTACCTGTCAGGGCAAAGCCCGAGATGAGGAACACCATGAAGACCTACTATTAGTATTATTATCAAATTATTTCCATCACCTTTTATCATCATATACAGTTATTCTCCTTCGAAAAATAAAAGAATCAACCATTATAAATAGAGAGAGAGAGAGAGGAATGGGATGGAATGGGATGGAATGGAATGGGATGTCACATGTTTTGTCAATAGAATGCTGTGTACCTGAGCAGACGACAGAGACTACTATACTGTGGTTTGACAGACGCTCACTCTGCTCGCAGTCAAAAAGGGATTCTTCCCTTTCCAGGCAGTTGTAAGAGTATTTCCACAAATCAGTGGTTCCACTAGTGGATTCAAAGGTAAATGAGGTAGCATTCCCACAGTCCATCTGTTGACACACCACCATGGCAGTTTTACGATCAAAAGTGGCGTTAGACCCAGACAGCCAGTAAGTCTTCCCAGCTTGCTCTATGCCCACCTTGCCAGAGCAGACCCCCATCAGAAACACCACCGCATGCTCTTAACAATCAGAAGAGAGGCAGGGGAAAGGTTCCACCGATCAGTAAAGCACATGTAATCCTAAACAAACCACATTAAACTGCAGCATCAAAGCAGAAAATAGTTATATTTGGGTAAAAGTGTACCTATGATTAAAACAAACTTGCCATAACAAACTGTAAAGTTTAATATGCATATATTTTTTTGTACAAAAAGGAAAAAAACAGATACCTTGGCAGATTACCATCTTGTTTTTATCCTGTTGTTGCCGTTTGTTGGTTGGCTTGATACAGTTAGAGATAGATTTAGAGTCACTAGTACAGGTCACCTCATTGTTCAATACTTGACTCGTTCCTTGAATGAAGGAATCAGTATCAGCCAAAGCATCACCACAAATCAGTTGATTGCAGATCACTCTAGAGTTTTGATCATTCCAGTTGCTTTTACGGACGCTCTTCCACACCCCTTCATGCTGAATCTCTACTCTTCCAGCACACCTCCCAGGGCCATCTGACAAACGCACTTTCACACTACCTGGAGAACAATGTCAGGGGAAAAGAGTATGAAAAACCTACAATATAGCACATTACAAATGCAAAAATGTGAAAATTATAAAGCAATGAGAAAGAAGAAGAAACCCGCAGACTGCTCTCGCTGTATCACTGCTCCTTGAGGCCGATACGTCAAGCTAAATAAAGAGCTGTGTACGGCCTTCTTTTTTTCTCATCTTATTCGGCTGTTACCATGCACCTGCTACTAAGATAGCTCAGATGTGCAATTGCCTTTTGAAGATTAGAAACCAAAAATCTACTTCTTTAGATGTAGCATTTGAAATTAACAAAATAGTGGTAATAGTTTTCCACATATTTTTCATGTTGTTGTAATTCTATAAACAATGCTGAAAACAATCCTACTGCTCTCAAGTTTTCTGTGTTGTGTAATGTATAGTACCTGAGCAGATGACACTGGCTTTCCTGCATGAGGTTGAGGTGTTATAATGCTTGGCCAGACAGTGCCACAGTGAAGCCTCAGAGTCTTTGCAATCTACATGGTCGTGCATTCCACCTCTCTGGAGTTTACTCCCAGAGCTGACTGACACAACTTCTCCACAACCCAACTCCCGGCACACGACCCGTCCATCCTTCTTATCCCAACTAGTAGAACACACAGCCTCCAGGGTGCCAGAGTGGTTGAAGTGTACTGACCCAAAACAATGATTGACATTCTGGCTTTGGTCATCTGTCAACAGGGATATGTTGACTTTGTCTGAAACACATTGAACAATAATTCTCAAAAACTTCTAGAAAGATTTTTTTAATTTTTATCCCATGCACATTGCTTTAGACCAACAAACAAAAACATGCAGTATTTGGACATCAAATAAATTAAAGAAATACAATAAATACGTTTTACTCTGATAGTCTTTTCCCTTTTTAAGATTGCCTTTTTAAAGTTTACTCATGATTCAAAACCTTAGAACATTTGTGATTTTTGCCTAGAGAACACTGTGCGCTGTCTCAAAGAATGAAAAATCGATCTTCTAGAGAGCTTTACCTGTACAATCCAGTGAGATGTTTTTGGAACTGTCACAGACCAGGTTTTCCTGACTGTGACTTTTGCCACACCGCATGTATGAGCACAGATCATCCCTTGATTTGTTCAGCTTGTATTGGCTTTGGCATACAGGTTTCCAAACACCTTCGTCCTCTTCCACTTCCAACTGTCCAGAACAGACATTGCTTCCACCTTGAAGACGAAAGCTGTGATGATCTGTTGGACAGATATTACACATTTTTTTTGTAATTACACCTACAAAGGTAACAGTAAACGTTCCACTTTTATAAAATTAGTTGACATAGACAGTATATGTTGTTAAATTAATCATATCAGAAGGTGATCATAGTGCAAAGGCAGATACCAAAATCGGAAACTTTGATACATATACATTGACATTTGAGTCATTTAGCAGATGCTCTTATCCAGAGCGACTTACAGTTAGTTAGTGCATTCAACTTCAGACAGCTAGGTGGGACAACCACATATCACAGTCAGAGTATAAGAATATTTTGAAGATAAATGCACAACGCAGAGGACGAGAGGACTGGGATTAACTATCAATAGGAGTTGGTTTTCAGTTCAACATCTGTTTAGAATCTGTGTGCTGTCAGTCCTGAACTCAGAGCCACTTGTGCTACGTTCTGGGGCAGGATACTTGGTATTTGGCCATTGGCCAATTGTCCTGTAAGGACTTCTGATTGGTCAACCCCAGACTAGGGTGGAGGGTTATAAATGGTCTCCTGTTCCTTTGTTGGGTGGAGAAAAGCTGAGGACAGGGGAGACTGACCATCTACCTCCCAGCATAACATCTTGATTTGTCCTTCTCAAATAAACCTATTTTTCTCCCCCTCATTTGCTTTGGAGTTTGTGTTATTGAAGAATAAATTGCTAACAACAGTAAGTACACTTTTCCTCAATAAAGTAGTTATCAAAGTGAAAGCTAGAAATGAGGGGGTTGGAGGGGAATCAAGTGCAAGTGTTGGTTCAGGACACCAGAGGTGGCAGAACGAAGTGCTAGGGTTGGGGTGTAAGGTTTTCGCATAGCCTAAAGGTAGGGGGGGCAGTTCCCCTTGCTGCTCTGTAGGCAAGCACCATGGTCTTGTAGTTGATGGGAGCTTCGACTGGACGTTAGCCACCTAGCTAGAATTCGTAACATATCATGCGTTTGGTAAATTCGTAACATATAATACAAATTGTAATTCGTAACATATCATACAAAATGGGTGATGAATATCCACTAATTAATGCATACCGTAAGATATCAGACTAAACGGAGTGTCACAGATTTTACGTACAGAATAATACGAAATGCTGTGAGACCAGGTTGTTCCACTATGACCTCCACTAACTGTACATACAGTTCCACTAACTTTAACTACTCAGTGGGCATAGAATTGCAAAACCTTATGAATGTAACCCCAAAAGTGAAGGGTGAAATCTGCAAACAGTTAGGCACTAAAGCACCTTAATGCATCACACATACAGCGTAAGAATTATATGAAACAATTGTGATCAGAAGATAGTGGTTGTAAGATCAGTGACTCTTAGCAGTGAATGTGGTGAAGTGAATATGAAATACTTGCCTGAGCAGATCACGGAGACAGGTACTGTACACGTCCCTTCATGATTGGTGATACATTGCCAGATATGTTTCTGATGCTCTACGTTGCTGCACTGTATAGTTTTGAGGTTGACAAGATTCTCAATTTGTGAGAACGTTCCGGCTGCTGGGAGACCCTTAGATTGGCCACATTTGAGATGTTCACACACAAGATCAGCCTGCTTTTTATCTGAGCCAGAGGTAAAGAACAGACGTGTGTTACGACCCAAGGGTGAAATGGTGGTGTAGATATTGGGGAAGATGATCAGTAGACGAGGGTTCTGGGTATTTCCCCGGAATTGGTTTTGACAATTTAAAACACATTTTCTGCATTTTCTGCAATTATGCAAATGCCCCTAACCCCCCAAAAATGCAATACAATTTTGCTTATGTTACGACTATCACTAAAGGATTGTTTTCACTGCTCACACAGTCTAGCCATACTTCTTGAAATACATTTTATAAAATAAAGGAGAAGAAATATCTTCAAATGAAACAACCTGGATAATTGACACATTTTTAGTTTTGCTATTCACTACCTAAAACAAAATGTGGATAGTGATTGCTTGCACAACCTAATGAAGCATATAAATTAAGTTCTAATGAAAGTTAATTGTTATCAAATAATATAAAGTGTAATTAGATTGTATATTAACAAGTAATTTATAATAACACAAAATAAAATCAGCCTAAAATGACTAATTCATATTTCACCCATGCGAATGGTAAAACTAAAACTAAAAAGTATAGTATTTATTGTTACCATCAGAGATCAAGTTAACAAGATGTAGCTCTTACCCCAATTCGGATTACAAAAGTAGCCCGCATTGTTGGCCTTGTTGGTTGTGTTGTACCTGAGAGTTCCAGCACATCTGGACCCAGTCGAACTCTCAACATCAAGCTGAATCTTATCTGAAGACAATGTTCAAAATCACTTGTGAGGCTCAAAATGTCATTCAAATGCTTCATTTTGTGTTTAATTTATGGAATTAAATCATGCAAATACAACACAAAATAAAATCAATATTTTCAATGTTCGAGTTGACAATCAGATGATGTAAAAAGTAATTTTGATAAATATCAAAGTTAGTAACACAACTTTTTTTATATCGGTATTTGGTATACCATATAGGCATCGGCCGTTGTGACAAAGAAAATATTGAGGTGTCAGTATTAGCCAACAATTAACACAAGTAAATTACCAAACAGCCGAAGAACAACAAAATAAATTGTTACAAGGGGGAGGAAAGGGGTAGGAAAGGGGGAAGAAAGAATGTCTGTCAATGTAGTAAAATATCCAACCTGATAGAGTTACCAATACACAACAGAAAATGTAAATAACTTAAAAGAACACTTACCCGAACATGTGATTTTTTTTACTGTATCCTTGTTATAAGAACTTATATTCCACCCTGGGAACTTGCAGTTCCATAGATACGGCTCATTTCCGTTGCATACCACCTCGTTCATCCATGTGATAGGCCGAACCTTTTTCAACAGAATGTCTTTCGAGCTTACGCGTTTCCCACAGCCGATGCTCTTGCAGATCACCTCCTCATTTTTCGACTGCCATTTCTGGTCACCAACAATACCCCATTTCCCACCATGGAAGACTTCAACATAGCCCTCACATGGACCATCCCCACCCTGCAGGATCAACCCGTCCAGCGCTGCACAGTAAAATAGATATTATACTAACAACCAGACCTGTGGTTTCAATACATGTCTAGATGATCTTTTATTTAAAAACTACTTTTCTGTGTATTTGAGCATGTTTTAATATTGAGGCCCAAATCAACTACTACTTCAACTACTGAGTATACTCCTCTATCATAGCAGATTATGAATATTGTGCCATATTTCTATCACATTCAAAAATTGGGGCTAACATGTTTTGGTAATTTCCCCACCATTAAATAGCTAGTAAATGAGGATTTCACTCCGAGATTTCCCCAATTACAGTAACCTAATAGCAGACCTGGGTTCAAATATCTCAATTACTTTAAAATACATTTCAAAGTAAGTATTCAGATATTTATTTTAAGAGACAAGTAGTTGAATATTGGAATTAACTTTGGAAATAGACTTGGAAAGTATTGGCACACAAAGACACTGACTCAAATACATTCCCAAGCATTTAACCTAGGTTTTTGAAAATAGTATTTGAATATATTTTGCAATAATATTTGAAAGTATTTTCAAATACTTATTTCAAATACTATTTTCAAAAACCTAGGTTAAATGCTTGGGAATGTATTTGAGTCAGTGTCTTTCTGTGCCAATACTTTCCAAGTCTATTTCCAAAGTTAATTCCAATATTCAACTACTTGTCTCTTAAAATAAATATCTGAATACTTACTTTGAAATGTATTTTAAAGTAATTGAGATATTTGAACCCAGGTCTGCTATTAGGTTACTGTAATTGGGGAAATCTCGGAGTGAAATCCTCATTTACTAGCTATTTAATGGTGGGGAAATTACCAAAACATGTTAGCCCCAATTTTTGAATGTGATAGAAATATGGCACAATATTCATAATCTGCTATGATAGAGGAGTATACTCAGTTTGGTTCTACAGTAGGTATTTTTTTAAATTATTCTTCAAAAGACAAAATTGCTTGTTTGATTGCTTGTTAAAAGCATCTAGAACAGGTTAAGATTAGACCAAAAAAAGAAGCTTTTAAACCAAAATCCAGGACAATAATTGTATAAATATTAATAACATACGTTTAGAAATCATACAAAATAATTGATTTACTCATTTAGAACTAGGCCTAATGCAGACACATGTGTATGATCTATAATTAACAAATACATTGTAGGCCTATGAAGGGATACTGTATGTATTGTTGGACAATTTACTTCCGGTGTTAACATCTTATAGAAATAATTCAGGTATGGCTAAACATACTGTCACCCTTGCACTTTTCTTAAATAATTCAATTTATTTTTCAAAAATAAGTTGAAATTGTGTCAAGAACTGCAACGCTGCTGGGTTTTTCCCGCTCAACAGTTTCCCGCCGTGTGTTTCAAGAATGTCCCACCACCCAAACGACATCCAGCCAACTTGACACAACTGTGGAAAGCAATGGAGTCAACTTGGGCCAGCATCCCTGTGGAGCACTTTTGACACCTTGTAGAGTCTATGCCCCAACGAATTAAGGCTGTTCTGAGGGTAAAAACGGGTGCAACTCAAAATTAGGAAGGTGTTCCTAATATTTTATTCACTCACTGTATGTAGAAACTAGCGTTGTGCTGGAGATATTGAAAATGAGGTTGAAAAGCGGTGAAAATGACCCTAGAGAGATATTACCACCTAAGGCTGCAAATAGGCTATTGAGGAGGCTTATTATGCTTAACCAATAATAATGCACTAAATCACAGACTGGGCACATCATGAAACACATGTTGTCGGACATCATGAAACACATTGAGGCAAACATTTCAGACAGTAGCCTAGTCGCAAAATATAACTCAATTGATTGAACATTACATGTATTTCAATAGGATTGAAATAGCCTATATAGGCCCATGTAGCCTACGTATCTTTTAATGCCGTCATCTCGATTTTTCATTTGAAGCGTAATTTTATCCTTCACTTATTTGTAACAACTGCAAATACTTTGGCAACTTTGTATTTGTAGTCAACTTTGTTCTGAAATTATCGGCAGTCACAGTCACACAAACATCTGGATTCTATGTTTAGCAGTGATCTTCTGTGAATAAAGTGATGCAGAAGGGCAAAAAAAGCATCTAACGTTGCACTTTGGCTGCTCTACGAATGGTCTGGAGCACTAGTAGATGTGTAAAGGTTTTTAATAACGAAGGCTTTGGGAAACACCTCGGCTACTAAAGATACATGGTAAGAAGGTTCTAACGATGATCTTAACAGTACGAACGCTCTGGGAAACGAGGCCCTGAACTTAACACATTGGCCACTCCAGAACAGTCCAGCGTTTCTTCTTGAAACGTTTCTTCCTGATCCCTTCCTGGGTGCTTCTTGATGTGTGTTTGGGGTCATTGTCCAGCTGGAAGACCCACAGCCTTGGATGGAGACCCAGTTTTTGGACACTGTGATGAACATTGGACTCCAAAACACCTTGATAGTCTGGTGATTTCATGAGGTCTTGCACACATTCAAGGTCCCCAGTACCAGAGGCAGAGAAGCAACCGCCTTATCGAACCTCCCCCATGTTTGCTTGTCGGGAGGGTGTTCTTTTCTTTGAATGCTTCATTTGGTCGTCAGTAAACATAGCGCTGATTTGTATTGCCAAAGAGCTCTGATTTTGTTTCATCTGTCCATATAACATTTTTCCCAGGATTAATGCTTGTTAATGTGAATTCAATTGGGGTTTCTTGTGTCTCTTTCAGCATTGGGGTATTCCTATGTAAACCAACTTAATGGAACATTCAAATAAAATAACACCCTCCCTACAATCAAACATGGAGGTGGTTTGATAATGCTGTGTGGTTGCTTTGCTGCTTCTGGTACCGGGTGCAAGGCATCATGAAATCAGCAGATTATCAAGCTGTTTTGGAGTCCAATGTTTAACACACAGTCCAAAAACTGGGTTTCCATCAAAGGTTGTGGGTCTTCCAGCTGGACAATGACCTCAAGCACACATCATAAAGCACCCAACAATGGTTAAAAAATGAACGCTGTTCTAGAGTGGCCAGCATTGAGTCCAGATCTGAATCTCTGTTCTGAAAAAAGCAGTTGGTGGAATGCACCCCTCAAATATTGCAGAATTGGAGCAGTTTGCAGCTGAAGAATGGGCCAAAGTTCCAGCAGATAGGTGCAGCAAGCTCATTCATGGCTACAAGAAGTGTTTGTCAGTAGTTATCATGGCCATACAACCAAGTATTAGTTTTCTCCATAAAAAAATATTGTGCTAACTTAAGTTTAAAAAAAACTACATTTGTTCTGCAACGTTGAAAATTCAGCAACAATGTGTAGAGACCAAAAGTATTTTTCAATTTCAACTGAATTTAGAAGAAATAGGAAATTGTTTAAGAAAAGTGCAAGGGTACCAATATATTTGTCCGGAACTGTAAATGCATGGAGGGAAATCGTTTCAGTTATATTATCTATAACGCACTCTAAGAAGGCTACATATCCCTTATATAAAGTACATTTCCTATCCCATTGACTTCCATTATTAATCAAAGTTTCTACTTGCCTTGAGTGGAGGACAGGTGTGGGGATGATGCATACCAGAGCAGTAGGAGGAACCACATAGTCACAACAGAACCAAAAAATGAGGCAGAGAAAAACTACCTTGGTTTATAAAGGAAGGGTTGCATTTCCTTAAACTATAAATACAGGTCATCTTAGTCACCACACCTAGAAAACACCATACAATGTAGCTCCAATAATCCCACTATTTGTTACATACTGTATTCCCAGTTTAAGAAATGAAACACTTTGATAAAGCTATATTATATTTTACAGAATAATTTTAAATTGACAAATAAAGTTACATTTTACTGTAGGCGTCCATTGTAAATGAAGAGGCCTTGCATATTGACACAAAGTAGTCATCCACACTTAGATAAACCATGGTTTTCTTTTCGTCATATGAATCAGTATTTCATGATAGTAAGATGTAGTTTAGTAGGGTTGATATATTTACAGTAAAGGTACATGCATTATTGTCACAGAGTGCTTACAACTGTTAAAATAACTACAAGAGTAGAGGTTATTATCAAGTTTCATATGTCTTAAGGAAAACAAAATTACATGTGAAAACCAGATATGAACACCAAATGCAACTAATATTAGCCTAAATTACTGTAAACACACACTTCTTGTAACCAATAGAGCGGCAGGAAGCCTAGCGGTTAGAGAATTGGGCCAGTAACTGAAAGGTTGCTGCGTTTGAATACCCGAGCCGACAAAGTGAAAAATCTGTCGGTCGTCAGTAAACATAGCGCTGATTTGTATTGCCAAAGAGCTCTGATTTTGTGTATTAAGATGACCTGTATTTATAATGTGCCCTTGAGCAAGAAACGTAACCATAATTTGCTCCAGGGGCGCTGTACTACTATGGCTGAACCTGTAAAACAACACATTTCACTGCACCTATTTGCTATAGGTGACAACAAAACATGATTATTCTTCTTTTTTTTTTTTTTTTTTTACATGTAAGTTATCATATGGCATATTTCAACATGGTATCATATAAATGAGTTTAACTTGAACAACTATGTTTTTCATGAGCAAAAAAACTAATCTGAGACCCTCAGCTAGATGTCATTATGCCAGGCTGTGGCTGTGGCTGAGATAAGAGAAATGCCAGCTAAGTGGAAAGGTTGAGTGATCTGTGGTTTTGTGGTCTGTCTGCTTACTGAGGGAGATGCAGTTATCTCCTACCATCGCAGAAGAGGAAAGGGTAGGGACACTTTTATTAAGCTCATCATCTTTAGTAGAGACATTTTCATTCGTACGCACTGTTCGTCTATATGTGTAGAAGGGGAAATTCTCCTTCTCCAAAGAGAACACCTCATCAGACTATGAGTAGGCCTATCTGTCATCAAAGTGTACTTTTTTTTGTGGCAAATATTTAAACATGTTTTGTAATTTTTTTGTTGGGGGATGGGGGTGTGTCGGGGGGGTTAAAGTTACGATATTTAAATGAACCTCAATCCATATTCTGTTCATATATTTTCAATTCATTATTTCCCACAGAACATAATGAATACAATACAAACTGATACCTAGTCAGTTACAAAATTGAATGGGGCTTCTGCATTTAACCCAACCTGAATCAGAGAGGTGCGGGGAGCTGCCTTAATCGACGTCCACTGCACCCGGGAAGCAGTTGTTGTTGGTGTTCACTGCCTTGCTCAAGGGCAGAACAACATATTTTTCCACCTTGCTGTCTCAGGGATTCAAACCTACAACCTTCCGGTTGCTGGCCCAACCCTCTGAACCGCTAGGCTACCTGCTGTCCATAACTAAAAAGTATTGATAATTTTGATCATATTATAAAGTTGAAGTAATAATACATTTTAAAAAGAAGGGGCCTCCACCCCCAACCCCCAACCTCCCATCCCATTCACCCAACCCCACCCAGCCAACACGCCTCCACCCCCAACCTCCCATCCCATTCACCCAACCCCACCCAGCCAACACGCCTCCACCCCCAACCTCCCATCCCATTCACCAAACCCCACCCAGCCAACACGCCTCCATTCTAAACCTCCCAGCCCATTCACACAACTCCACCCAGCCAACATGCCCCCACCCCCAACCTCCCATCCCATTCACACAACTCCACCCAGCTAACATGCCTCCACCCCCAACCTCCCATCCCATTCACCAAACCCCACCCAGCCAACACGCCTCCACCCCCAACCTCCCATCCCATTCACAAAACCCCACCCAGCCAACACGCCTCCATTCTAAACCTCCCATCCCATTCACCAAACCCCACCCAGCCAACACGCCTCCACCCTCAACCTCCCATCCCATTCACACAACCCCACCCAGCCAACACGCCTCCACCCCCAACCTCCCATCCCATTCACCAAACCCCACCAAGCCAACACGCCTCCACCCCCAACCTCCCATCCCATTCACCAAACCCCACCCAGCCAACATGCCTCCACCCCCAACCTCCCAGCCCATTCACACAACTCCACCCAGCTAACATGCCTCCACCCCCAACCTCCCATCCCATTCACACAACCCCACCCAGCTAACATGCCCCCACCCCCAACCTCCCATCCCATTCACACAACCCCACCCAGCTAACACGCCTCCACCCCCAACCTCCCATCCCATTCACACAACCCCACCCAGCTAACATGCCCCCACCCCCAACCTCCCATCCCATTCACACAACCCCACCCAGCTAACATGCCTCCACCCCCAACCTCCCATCCCATTCACACAACTCCACCCAGCCAACATGCCCCCACCCCCAACCTCCCATCCCATTCACCAAACCCCACCCAGCTAACATGCCTCCACCCCCAACCTCCCATCCCATTCACACAACTCCACCCAGCCAACATCCCCCCACCCCCAACCTCCCATCCCATTCACACAACTCCACCCAGCCAACATGCCCCCACCCCCAACCTCCCATCCCATTCACACAACCCCACCCAGCTAACATGTCTCCATCCAACCCCCACCCCCCACCCCCCACTCCTGGAAACAATGTTTGCACCCTTCCCAACCCACCTAAAAACTAGTCACCCCCCTAGATCCCCCCCCCCCCCCCCCCCCCTCCCAGTGAACAGAGAAAACCGTCTTCATAATACCCCTTTCCCATGGGTCTGAAAGCAAAGAAAGTAACACAGATTAAAATAGGTATAAACTTTTGACTGGTACGGGAGGTATATATATGTGTGTGGCGTCATGTGGGCGAGCGGATTGCTGATGCGGTTTGCTGATGTCAATGTTGTGAACAGAGTGCTACGGACAACAAACACAATTGCATTTTATCGATGGTAATTTGAATGCACAGAGATACCGTGATGTGATCTTTAGGCCCATTGTCGTGCCATTCATCACCTCAGGTTTCAGCATGATAATGCACAGCCCCATGTCACACGGATCTGTACACAATTCCTGGAAGCTGAAAATGTCCCAGTTCTTCCTTTGCCTGCATACACACCAAACATGTCACCCATTGAGTATGTTTGGGTTGCTCTGGATAGACGTGTACAACAGCATTTTCCAGTTCCCGCCAACATCCAGAAACTTCACAACTTTCAATTGACTGATTTGCTTCTATCAACTGTAACTCAGTAAAATCTTTGAAATTGTTGCATGTTGTGTTTATATTTTCTTATGTATGTGTTGGGCTGTATAGATTGTTTATTTGTACAATTGAAGTCGAAAGTTTACATACACTTAGGTTGGAGTCATTAAAACTAATTTTTTAACCACTCCACAAATGTCTTGTTAACAAACTATAGTTTTGGCAAGTCGGTTAGGACATCTACTTTGTGCATGACACAAGTAATTTTTCCAACAATTGTTTACAGACAGATTATTTCACTTATAATTCACTGTATCACAATTCCAGTGGGTCAGAAGTTTACATACACTAAGTTGACTGTGCCTTTAAACAGCTTGGAAAATTCCGGAAAATGATGTCATGGCTTTAGAAGCTTCTGATAGGCTAATTGACATCATTTGTGTCAATTGGAGATGTACCTGTGGATGTATTTCAAGGTCTACCTTCAAACTCAGTGCCTCTTTGCTTGACATCATGGGAAAATCAAAAGAAATCAGCCAAGACCTCAGAAAAAAAATTGTGGACCTCCACAAGTCTGGTTCATCCTTGGGAGCAATTTCCAAACGCCTGAAGGTACCACGTTCATCTGTACAAACAATAGTACGCATGTAGAAACACCATGGGACCACGCAGCCGTCATACCACTCAGGAAGGAGACGTGTTCTGTCTCCTAGAGATGAACGTACTTTGGTGCGAAAAGTGCAAATCAATTCCAGAACAACAGCAAAGGACCTTGTGAAGATGCTGGAAGAAACAGGTGCAGAAGTACTTATATCCACAGTAAAACGAGTCCTATATCGACATAACCTGAAAGGCCGCTCAGCAAGGAAGAAGCCAATGCTCCAAAACTGCCATAAAAAAGTCAGACTACGGTTTGCAACTGCACATGGGGACAAAGATCGTACTGTTTGGAGAAATGTCCTCTGGTCTGATGAAACAAAAATAGAACTGTTTGGCCATAATGACCATCGTTATGTTTGGAGGAAAAAGGGGGAGGCTTGCAAGCCGAAGAACACCATCCCAACCGTGAAGAACAGGGGTGGCAGCATCATGTTGTAGGGGTGCTTTGCTGCAGGAGGGACTGGTGCACTTCACAAAATAGATGGCTTCATGAGAAAGGAAAATGATGTGGATATATTGAAGCAACATCTCAAGACATCAGTAAGGAAGTTAAAGCTTGTTGCAAATGGGTCTTCCAAATGGACAATGACCCCAAGCATACTTCCAAAGTTGTGGCAAAATGGCTTAAGGACAACAAAGTCAAGGTATTGGAGTGGCCATCACAAAGCCCTGACCTCAATCCTATAGAAAATTTGTGGGCAGAACTGAAAAGGCGTGTGCGAGCAAGGAGGCCTACAAACCTGACTCAGTTACACCTGCTCTGTCAGGAGGAATGGGCCAAAGTTCACCCAACTTATTGTGGGAAGCTTGTGGAAGGCTACCTGAAACGTTTGACCCAAGTTAAACAATTTACAGGCAATGCTACCAAATACTCATTGAGTGTATGTAAACTTCTGACCCACTGGGAATGTGATGAAAGAAATAAAAGCTGAAATAAATCATTCTCTCTACTATTATTCTGACATTTCACATTCTTAAAATGAAGTGGTAATCCTAACTGACCTAAAACAGGGAATTTTTACGCGGATTAAATGTCAGGAATTGTGAAAAACTGAGTTTAAATGTCTTTGGATGAGGTGTATGTAAACTTCCGACTTCAACTGTATGTGTTGGGCTTTAGCTGAGATTATTCTTTACAGAGTCAAGTATATTTGTCCAGGCCTTAATTGTGAGGTGATTGCCATCTAAGAGCCAACATCTTTTTTTTGTGGCAGGGCTGCCTGCCAGGGTACTTTTAAAGAAGCACTTAGTTATGCACAGATAAAATGCACTCTGAAACTTTCCCCTGTTGCAATATGACTGAAGATAATCATTGTATGCATCATGTTAATTAATTATTCGCTTTGGATGTAACTTAGTAGCCAACATGTGTTGAAGAAATGCTTGGATGTCTACGATGATGATTATCATAAAAGTACTGTACTTGCAATGCTTGCTTTCATTTCATGAGAAAAACACATACCACAGAGACATCTCTACGAACAGAAACCACATCTTCCATCGTAGTGAGCCGATGCATTGACTGTTTTTTTCACATACTGTAGGTATTGCATGTCCTTAAATTGAACTTGCAATTTAGATGAACTCTTATATTATACGGTGTCTCCATCTTTTTCTTTGTTTGTTATTAATTTATTTCATTGAAAAAGTGTAGGTGTAATACAAAGTATGTGGGTTTCTAAAACGGGCTATTGCATAAGACACCCCAGTAACCATGGTGACAGTGAGGCCTAATGGTCTATTGTGATGCAATAGGAGTGAAGCCGTGAATACCATTCAGTCATTCTCTAGCTAGCTCTGACAGTCAATGCCACAAATCATGTTAGTGATGTCATTTTAAACAGGTTTAGTGGCACTTCAAAGGTCAGTGCCAATGTCAGGAAGATTAAGACAGACTGACAGACAGAGATGGACAGCGTCACCGAATACAGGTCATATTATGGTTAGATCATCCAGTGGTCTTAAACTAATCATACAGTACTTGAGATTTTAACTGCAAGGTATTTATTCTGCACAATTTATGAAAACAGACTGTTGGTAATTGTAGTACATTTAAAAAAAGAATAAACCATTGGGATTATGTCATCCTTTGTCTACTCGCAGTGTTTCTTTATCCTGGTTCTGGGGACACAAAGGGGAGACATTTTTAATTTACAGTTGTGTTTCTTTATCCTGGTTCTGGGGACACAAAGGGGAGACATTTTTAATTTAGAGTTGTGTTTCTTAATTCTGGTTCTGGGGACCTAAAGGGACAAACATTTTGTTTTTTGCACAAGCGCTACACACCTGATTCAAATAATCAAAGCTTGATGATGAGTTGATAATTTGAATCAGCTGTATAATGCTACGACAAAAAACTAAACGTTTGTCCTTTTAGGTCCCCAGGACCAGGATTAAGAGACAGGACTCTACCGTCATTTGAGCGTAAAGGTGAAAGGTGAAGATTTTATATCACACACTGTAGCGCCCCCTACTGGTGACTTATCAAATCTCACCATGAAGGAAACACTAGAACAAACAAACAACTTGATAGCAAAACCATTTTCTGAATTCTTCTTGCTTTATTTGTGGAATAGAATACACACCTCTGTGCCTCTGGTCTCTTTCAACCATCATCCTCCAGGGCCCTCAAACTCAACTCTGGACCTCCAAGTCCGTTTCACTGCATATTTTTATTGTTCTCCTCTAATCAGGGACTGCTATAGAGCTGGAACACCAGGTGTGTGCAGTTAATTATCAGGTGGACCAGAAAACCAGCAGTCGTCTCCAGACCTCGCAGGCTAAGAGTTCAATACCCCTGCTCTAGGGAATCAGTGTATCTCTATTGCCGGCATGAGTACTGGTGCCACCTCTGCTGAACCTACACATCCGCTCACTTGTCATTGGATCAGGTTTATGAGGAGCAGTATGTATACGGTTCTCATGGCTACTACACAACCTTCCACTCAAACATTTATTTTATTCATACACCATCTATATATATATATATAATCACATTATTTACACTAATGGAAGGGATAACAGCTGGGTAAAGTTGTGTCATATGCTATATATATATATATATATATATATATATATATATATATATATATATATATATATATATATGGATGGTGTATGAATAAAATAAATGTTTGAGTGGAAGGTTGTGTAGTAGCAATAAATAATGTGATTCATATAGATATATATGTTTGGAAATTAATGTTGGCAAATATGTGTGAGATGTCCATAACATAGCTGCAGATTGTACACCAGATAATGAGATATTACCAAAGATTTTTGGCATCCATTACTGCACGTTACAGGTTGGCCTACACAAAGCGCTGCCATAGTTTCTTCAACTGACCTGGTATTGGCGATACTCTCTTCGTTCTCGATTCTGGAAACCAGTTGTCGTAGAAACGACATTTCCTGTATAAGACAACTGTTTCCCAGATTCGAAAAGGAAGAGAGTATCGCCAATACCAGGTTAGTATTTTATTTTTATTTAACTAGGCAAGTCAGTTAAGAACAAATTCTTATTTACAATGCCAGCCTAACCCAGCCAAACCCTAACGACGCTGGGCCAATCGTGCGCCGCCCTATGGGAATCCCAATCACGGCCGGTTGTGATACAGCCTGGAATCAAACCAGGGTCTGTAGTGACGCTTCTAGCACTGAGATGCAGTGCCTTAGACTGCTGCGCCACTCGGGAGCCTCAGGTTGTTGAAGAATCTATGGCATCGTTTTGTATAGGCAAACCTGTAGCGTCCAGTAATGGATGCCAAAAATCTTTGGTTATATCTTATTGTCTGGTGTACAATCTGTAGTTATCCATAACAGTGCTCATTACTCTAGTCCTATCTGCATTATATAACCCAAAATAAAGCTAACGAATAAATACTAAAGTAACTTTAAAACAGCTGTAGTGCACAGTTTCAGATTTTTCATTGCAATATTATGCAAATTATAATAACTGTAAGAGAAAAAAAGTAGGCTTGTAAACACCAGATCTCATAGTCCAATCAAGTACAGTAACAGCACTGATATGTTAGCATGTTGAACAGAAAAGTAGCTTGTGTATTACACAGCCGTCAACAGGCTGCATACACTTAAACCTGGAACCCAATATTACAAGAGGGTCTGAACTGAATAACACTGTGATGATAATGGATGTCAATGATAGTGTTACGGATACAAGTGTTCTGTGTGTATTTCTTTTCTCTCCTTCTCCCCTACTCACAGGTGACAATAATCATTCCCCAATCAGTCATCAATCAGTCGCTAATCGGAAGACACCTGCTCCTTTTCCCTTACCCAATCACAGTCCCTTTCCCTTGGTTTAAAACCCCTGTCAGTTGTTGTCTCCCCAGCTCAATCTGTTTGTAACATGCCTTCTGTCTGTAGATCGCTTGTGTGGTTTGCAGCTACATGTCACTTTGTCCCCACCTGTGAGTGTTGTTTTGGTTATGGTGTTTGAGTGTTTGTTTGATGGTGGGAAAAGGGGGTAACCAGACAAGTCGCCCTTGGGCTACACTACCCGTAGTTAAACATTGTTAAAAACACTAGTTAGAACTGGGCGGACCACCCCCTGTATTTTTGGTTAGTTAGTTAGCTGTTTGTGAAGTAGGCTAGTCTAGCTTAGGGGTGTATTTGTATTATTCTTTCATTCCTTGGGTCCCGCTCAGCCCCTTTTCCTGCTCCCCCCCCATTTACCGTGTGTTTATAAATAAACATTTAGTGTTTGACGGTAATTAAGTTGTCTGTGTTATTTGTTCTCACTGTTACGTTTTCACTACTATAATTTGCATGAGTTGTGTTACGGGTCCCATTACCATCCCCCCTAGACTGTCGGGCCAAAGGGATTCGTAACAGATAGGTTACTGTGAACTCAAAGATGGATAGATACTTTTTTTTTTACTGGTAACCTCTTCTCCCTTATTTATGACTCATTGACAATGGATGTTGCTCAATCCCTCCTCTACATTTGATTTCCCAAGGGAAAAAACATGTAAAATACCTCAAACGGTATCCATGCATATCTGTGATCAATTAACACAAGTCCTCCCAACCTACTACACACAGACCATACAATCGGACTCACCCACTTTGCATTCTGGTGAGGAACATGCCTGAATGTTTTTTATTTAATTCATTTTTTACCTAATATACACTTCTGGTGCAGACATTATTACGTTACAATGTTGTCAGGAAAAATAAATCAAACAAACTGTTCTGAGAGAAAGAATAAGATAACATGCAAAAAAAACAGATGAGCTAGTCATAGCTGACACCACTAATATCAGTAGCTTCTCTTCTCCACCGTCTACTGAACAGGAACATGCACTGCTGTATTAAGCTAGTCAGTACACTGACATTTTTTGGTAAAGTTTGAAGATGCATGTGATTTAGAGACGTATGATACAAAATGTTACATGTAGTACCATCTAACGATCACTCCTTTATTTTCAAATTAATTTGTGTAAAGATATCTATTGCAGAATACAGTATTCATATTTCCATCTGTAAAGATGTATTTAAATATCAATATAATTGTGCAATTATTCATAATCTTTATAATCTCTCCCTGCAATTTCTTTACACACATTATGTATATTAGTTTTTCCTGCTTGTTCTAACGTTGCATATCTTGAAAAAGTTAAAGGCTTTCGATGCCACGGTGGGTATATTATTGTTGAAAAGCAGTCTTACTAACCACACCATCCATCTGTGTCCCTTCTGAGTCCAAGAGGCATTGTCATCTGTTCCTGGTCAGCTCAGATTGTGTCTGTGGTACTGCTTCAAACGCCCCCCCCCCACCCGTATCTCCCTGGGCCAAAAGGTCAACCTCACAGTAACTGTTCCAGCACATCAAATGGATAGTTACAATTAATTTACTTTATTTTTCTCACGCTGCCCCTACCTTGACTATTCAGTAGACATTACGTTGGTATCGGAGTGAAGCATTTGCAAAGAGTGTGGAAGTTAGCATCCTTCTTTCCTATGTTCTTCTCTGACGGACCCCATTCCTCTTGATTTGTGCAATGGGTCAAGCTCCTGTGCTTCAGAGGGTTATAAAGAGGAGATCTTGACAGTTTCCTGGGTGTTGAAGGTACTGGAGCGAGAGTTGCGTAGGATGCCAGGGATGGCGGGTGAGTTAGGTAGGCTCTCATCAGGACTGTTGGCTGGGGGAGTGGGGATACTGATGATGGCTGCTGTGTAGTCAGTACAGTTCAGCTTCAGGTCTTCAGTTCTGGCGTTTAGACTGGAGCGACTACACACACACACACACACAAATAAAGTTAGACAATGCACGTATCTGTCACTATTACCCCAAAATAGTCAAATGTGTTTATGTTGAGAGGACTTATGTGTCATCATTGTAAGTAGATCAGTGTATTCTAGACAAGTAGTTTGTTCTTCCACCGTCTGTATAGTGATACATCCATCATAGCAACTACGTATAAAAATGCAAGCGCTCAATAAAACAAACAAACTCACCATTATCAACTGTTTCCCTTAAAAATAAACGATGTCACGCTACAGTGACAAATTAAATACATTTTCCCATTGTTTTCGGCTACATTTCTCATTAAACCCATGGAGGTTGTTTTGACAAACATCAACAGCATCAAAATAGTTAGAGCCAGCAGAGTTTGAACAACTTAGAAACTATTCAAACTTAGCTTGTAATTCAGGATCAGCAGAATGTTTTTTTTAATTAATAGGCCAGAGCTAAATGTAGTAAAACATCAACAGCCTCTACAGGTGATTGAGTGGTGAGGCAAAGATAGAAAGGGAGGAGTGGGCTCCTTGGATCAGGTGGATAGTATGTGCTGTACAGTACCTCTGTGGGTACTGAGTACCAACAGGTGTCTTGGTGACGTGCAGCGTGTCCAGCTCCTGCACACTTCCTCGGCTGACAGAGACAGTGGAGTTGGCAAGGCGGATGGCCCTCCTCTTGGCCCGCCGGGAGCAGCAGGTGGTGGTGGACCCCTGCTGGCTGGACAAGGAAGTGCTGCGGCTGGTGCGGAAGCCCATTGAGTCCATCATACACACCTCGCTGTAGGTGATTTCATCGGTGAACTCGTGATTCTGTCGACACATAAAAGAAAGACGTCTATCCTGGCCTCTGAACGGCCATCTTTAAACTAGCTGCAGGTGGCTGTATACTATATGATAACTTCTCATAACTGCTGAAAGTGTGAAACAGCGTGAAACACTGCCGAGTATATATACAGTACATCAAAGTGAGCAATAAGCATATCAGACAAAATGATCCATGAGATAAAAAAGCAGCACTCACAGTGGTTTTCTCCAAGCACTGCAATAGATGATGATGTTGATGCTCAAAGGCGGACCTGTTCTTCACACAAAAAGCTGTGCTGTCACCATCACCACCCTGAGGGACACAGCAAGACAGCAACTCACTTAGCCCAACATAGCCACACATGAAGACATTATCCGTGTAACACGATCACATCAATAGTTTAATTAGTAGTTGGCAACGCATTGCTGTGGTAAGCAAACTTCACATTATAAATACAAATGGGAGGAGATTTTGTCCAACAAACATTGTAGAATGAGTTATTATTTAGGCAATAATACAGTATATTGATGAGTAGAGCGTATACTGATGAGTAGACATTATACTGATGAGTATACATTATACTGATGAGTAGACATTACACTGATGAGTAGACAGTATACTGATGAGTAGACATTATACTGATGAGTAGACAGTATACTGATGAGTATACATTATACTGATGAGTAGACATTACACTGATGAGTAGACATTATACTGATGTGATGAGTAGACATTATACTAATGAGTAGACATTATACTGATGAGTAGACAGTATACTGATGAGTAGGCAGTATACTGATGAGTAGACAGTATACTGATGAGTAGACAGTATACTGATGAGTAGACAGTATACTGATGAGTAGGCAGTATAGTGATGAGTAAACATTATACCGATGAGTACATTTAACATTACATTTAAGTCATTTAGCAGACACTCTTATCCAGAGCGACTTACAAATTGGAAAGTTCATACATATTCATCCTGGTCCCCCCGTGGGAATTGAACCCTGGTCCCCCCGTGGGAATTGAACCCACAACCCTGGCGTTGCAAGCGCCATGCTCTACCAAACTGAGCCACACGGGACCACGTGTAGACATTATACTGATGAGTAGGCAGTATACTGATGAGTAGACATTATACTGATGAGTAGACATTATACTGATGAGTAGACAGTATACTGATGAGTAGACAATATACTGATGAGTAGGCAGTATACTGATGAGTAGGCAGTATACTGATGAGTAGACATTATACTGATGAGTAGACATTATACTGATAAGTAGGCAGTATACTGATGAGTAGACATTATACTGATGAGTAGACATTATACTGATAAGTAGGCAGTATACTGATGAGTAGGCAGTATACTGATGAGTAGACATTATACTGATGAGTAGACATTATACTGATGAGTAGACAGTATACTGATGAGTAGACAGTATACTGATGAGTAGGCAGTATACTGATGAGTAGGCAGTATACTGATGAGTAGACAGTATACTGATGAGTAGATAGTATACTGATGAGTAGACATTATACTGATGAGTAGACAGTATACTGATGAGTAGACATTATACTGATGAGTAGGCAGTATACTGATGAGTAGACAGTATACTGATGAGTTGACAATATACTGATGAGTAGGCAGTATACTGATGAGTAGACATTATACTGATGAGTAGACAGTATACTGATGAGTAGACATTATATTGATGAGTAGACATTATACTGATGTGATGAGTAGACATTATACTGATGAGTAGACATTATACTGATGAGTAGACATTATACTGATGAGTAGGCAGTATACTGATGAGTAGACAGTATACTGATGAGTAGACAGTATACTGATGAGTAGACAGTATACTGATGAGTAGGCAGTATACTGATGAGTAGACATTATACTGATGAGTAGACAGTATACTGATGAGTAGGCAGTATACTGATGAGTAAACATTATACTGATGAGTAGACATTATACTGATGAGTAGGCAGTATACTGATGAGTAGACAGTATACTGATGAGTAGGCAGTATACTGATGAGTAGGCAGTATACTGATGAGTAGACATTATACTGATGAGTAGACAGTATACTGATGAGTAGGCAGTATACTGATGAGTAGACATTATACTGATGAGTAGGCAGTATACTGATGAGTAGACATTATACTAATGAGTAGACATTATACTGATGAGTAGGCAGTATACTGATGAGTAGGCATTATACTGATGAGTAGACATTATATTGATGAGTAGGCAGTATACTGATGAGTAGACATTATACTGATGAGTAGGCAGTATACTGATGAGTAGGCAGTATACTGATGAGTAGACATTATACTGATGAGTAGACCGTATACTGATGAGTAGGCAGTATACTGATGAGTAGACATTATACTGATGAGTAGACATTATACTGATGAGTAGACAGTATACTGATGAGTAGGCAGTATACTGATGAGTAGACATTATACTGATGAGTAGACATTATACTGATGAGTAGACAGTATACTGATGAGTAGACATTATACTGATGAGTAGACATTATACTGATGAGTAGGCAGTATACTGATGAGTAGACAGTATACTGATGAGTAGATATTATACTGATGAGTAGACATTATACTGATGAGTAGGCAGTATACTGATGAGTAGACATTATACAGTAAGTCTTCTCCCTCTCTAGTGATGTCAACCCGGACACAAAGAACTGTCTCCTGTATACCCACGACTACGTGGTCTCACACAGTTCCAACTACATCATCAAGTTTGCAGACGACAATATTATGCCTGAGTACCAACAACGACGAGGCGGCCTACAGAGAAGAGGTAGGTACTCTGACGCCGTGGTGCTAGGTAAGCAACCTCTCCCTCAACGTCAGCAAAACAAAAGAGCTGATTGTGGACTTCAGGAGGAACCAGGCTGGGCACGCCCCCATCCTCATCAACGGAGCCGCCGTGGAGACGGTCAAAAACGTAAAGTCCCACATCTTCAAGGAGCTGAAATGGTCAAACAACACGGACACCGTAGTGAAGAAGGCACGACAGCAACTCTTCAACCTCAAGAGGCTGAAGAAATTCGGCCTGTCCCTGAGAGCCCTCACAGTGTTCTACAGGATCATCATCGAGAGCATTCTGTCAGGCTGCATCACAGCCTGGTACAGCAACTCCACCACCGCTGACCACAAGGTACTACAGAGGGTTGTACGCTCAGCCGAACGCACCACTGGCTGCACACTGCTTGTCCTCCAGGACAACTACAACACCAGGTGTCACAGGAAGGCAAAGAAGATCATCAGGGAACCCAGCCTGACCTCCCCACTTTCATGGCCTGTTCTCCCCCCAAACATACATTTATCCACTGGCCCCTGCACACCCTCACCCCCCAATTAACATTTTCTTGTTAGTCACTTGTCACAATCTTTGTTTATACACTTTGCCAATTTTAACTGCAGCAACTGTATATACTTTAACTAATTGTAAATATACAGTATATATATGCAGACAAGACAAGGTGCTGTCTTGTGATCTTTCTATATTCTATTATTATTACTAGTATTATTACTATTATTAGTTCTATCATCAGTACTATTACTACTAGTAGTATTACCATCAATAGTATTGCTTTTATTATTATTATTACTGGTATTACTAGTAGCATTACTAGCATTATTACCAGTGTCATTACTATTATCAGTACCACTATTATTACTATTATTACTAGTAGTATTACCATTACTATTATTACTAGTAGTATTACTGGTACGCTTACTAGTAGTATTACCAGTGTCACTACTATTATTAGCGCTAGTATTAGTATGCTCGCTATTATTACTAGTATTGTCACAATAGTAAATATTGCTATTACTAGTAGTATCATTGCTACTAGTATTACTAGTATAATTACCAGTATTATTATTGTTACTATTATTACTGGTATAATTACCAGTGTTATTACTATTATCGGTACTATTATTGTTACTATTACTACTTATATTATTACTAGTGGTATTACTATTACTGTTATTTACTAGTATCACTACTATTACTAGTACTATTATTATTACTATTACCACTATTACTGGTGCTATTACTGGTATCATTACTATTATTATTATGACTACTACTAGTATTATTACTAGTATTGTTACTGGTATTATTACTGGTATTATTAGTGCCATTAGTATTACTATTGCTATTATTACTATTATTAGTACTGCTATTATTACTATTATTAGTGCTATTATTATTACTATTGCCGTTATTACTTGATTTATCAATAGTATTATTACTACTATTATCACTAGTGTTATTACTAGTATTAGTACTATTATTGGTGCTGTTATTAGTACTATTACCAGTACTAGTATTGCTACCGGTATTATTACTATTGTTAGTACGATTATTAGTGCTATTGTTATTACTTTTACCATTATTACTAGTATTATTACTAGTAATATTACTATTATTAGTACTGTTAGTATAACTATTATTAGTGCTATTAGTATTATTGCTGTTGTCATTATTACCGGTATCATTACTAGTATTATTACTTGTATGATTACCAGTATTATTAATAGCACCAGTTATTACTTTTACCACTATTACTAGTATTATTACTAGTATTATTACCAGTATTGCTACCATTATTACTAGTATTATTACTGATATTATTACTATTATTGGTGCTATTATTACTTGTATTATTACTATTATCAGTGCTATTATTGTTACTATTACTATTATTACTAATATTACTACTATTATTAGTACTATTATTGCTGTTATTATTACTAATATTATTACTATTATTACTACCAGCATTGGTACTATTATTATTACTTTTACTGTTATTACTTGTGCTATTACTAGTATTATTACTGGTATTATTACTGGTGGTATTACTATTATTATTACTGTTACTCGTGTTACTTGTATTATTACCGGCATCATTACTAGTAGTATTACTTGTACTATTGCTATTACTACTGCTATTATTACTTGTTGTATTTTTTCTTATTATTACTTGTATTGTTACTTGTATTATTACTAGCGTTATGACTATTATTATTGCCTATTAGTACTATTATTATTGCTATTATTAGTACTGGTATTTGTAGTATTACTATTAGTACTTGTGTTATTACTAGCATTATTACTATTATTACTATTATTACTGGTATTATTACTATTGTTTCACTCACTTATCTTTGACCTCCATTGATGGAGATTGGAGCGTAAGAATTTCATTGTACACCTCAATTACTGTACATCTGTGACTAATAAACTCTGATTTGATTTGAACACAGAACCCCAGAGGATCAGTGCCACCTCAGATGCTTCCTAAAAAGCTGTTTCTTTATGGTTCGTTCAGAGATAAACAACTGGCTGTGGAGCTGAGATTTCCAGGTCAAGGTGGTTGATCACCATCATAACTGTTATAGACGGTCAACATCCTGTCAAAATCCTTACCGTACAGATGATCTACTCTGTTAGACTGACAGACATGAGTGTGCCAGGCTGGGAGGGAGGGAGCAGGGAAACAGCTCTGTTAGTCACAAAGCCAGTCTGGAGACCTGCTGGATTCACTACAGACATGTCCGATAACATCGTCCCACGAACTGATATACAGACTATACTGCAGCCAAAACCAAGAAAAGACCTGGGAGAGAGAACAACCCCTCTAGGTTTATAAATAGCTCTGCAGTCCTGTTAGTAATGGGTTTATAGATCCCTGATCTCACTCTGGGATTGTAAATATTGGATTATAGTGACTTCAACTGCTGAGAAGAAACAGAATAAAGACTACTCAGGACTCAACCTGGTACATTAGTAAAGATGGGAATTCAATCTCTTTCAATCTCTGCCTCCTCCTCCTCTATCACCTCTAGTCCTTAAATCAGCAGAATGTCTTCTCATATTCTTCT
The DNA here is from genome assembly GCF_016432855.1 of Salvelinus namaycush. Classification (NCBI taxonomy): domain Eukaryota; kingdom Metazoa; phylum Chordata; class Actinopteri; order Salmoniformes; family Salmonidae; genus Salvelinus; species Salvelinus namaycush. Next base: position 38,416,853 of record NC_052322.1, on the reverse strand, counting down.
GTCCTCCACTGGTGTGAAGAGAGACTGGGATACTGAAATGTGTCTGCAAGGAAGATGGAACACTTCTTCACCTCCTTCCCCTGGCTACGGCTATTAAGGAAAGTTACAGGAGATATTTACAATTAAATTGTTTTCAATCATATTTGGCATCATAGAGTGTATGCTCTTAGGGGAAAAAATGGTTCTTTGTTTGTCCCCATAGGCGAACCCTTTTTGGTTTCAGGTAGTCAAACCCTTTGGTGGTGAAGCAGGTAATACTTTTTAGTGATGAACATTTTAGTGGTGAAAGGGTTCCATGTATATGGATATGGCTCCCGAGTGGCGCAGCGGTCTAAGGCACTGCATCTCAGTGCTAGAGTTGTCACTACAGACACCCTGGTTTGAATCCAGGCTGTATCACAACCGGCTGTGATTGGGAGTCCCATAGGGCGGTGCACAATTGGCCCAGTGTCGTCCGGGTTTGGCCGGTGTAGGCCGTCATTGTAAATAAGAATTTGTTCTTAACTGACTTGCGTAGTTAAATAAAGGTAAATATATCACTTAGAACCTCGTATTTGTGAAAGGGTTCCACTTGGAACCAAAACAATAGTAATTTCAGAGGTTTCTCCTATAAGGACAATTGAAGAATACTTTATGGATCTAGGTAGCACCTTCTGTTCTAAGAATGCATTCAACACACAGTTACTAAATACACTAGTCTGCCATGCACACAGGACTGTATGTCGGTAGGTACAGCTGCAGTCTGACAGTAAACCTTCAGCCTTTTCTTTTTTTCCAAAGCTTTACCCACAGGCTATTCTCTCCTCTTACGGTAGAATGCAGAATTTGTTTAAAATCAAACAAACACACATAATACAACTAAGGATTACCAACCACCGTCGGCATAGCAACCCCATGAACTGCAATGGGGTAAAATATCTGTGAGGAGGGGTCATCCTGGAGTGTTATATGTGTTATGTACAATGATGATAACATTAGAATAGTTACCCAATGCCTATATTCCATATAGGGCAGGGCATTTCAAAACAGGATATGGCCAATATACTATATGACATGATTTTATACTATATGACATGATTTTATACTATATGACATGATTTTATACTATATGACATGATTGTATACTATATGACATGATTTTACACTATATGACATGATTTTACACTATATGACATGATTTTACACTATATGACATGATTTTATACTATATGACAGGATTTTACACTATATGACGTGATTTTATACTATATGACAGGATTTTACACTATATGACATGATTTTACACTATATGACATGATTTTACACTATATGACGTGATTTTACACTATATGACGTGATTTTACACTATATGACATGATTTTACACTATATGACATGATTTTACACTATATGACCTGATTTTTCCTCAGGAGGGCAATAACTAGGGAAATCCAAGTGATAACAAGCTAGATACTGTATGTTAGAATGTTTCATTTAGGTGAGGTTCTGGGTATTGGTAATACAACTGAGGTGAAAACAGCTAGGAGTGGAGGGTGACTCCTGAGAGCAGTGAATTGCAACTCATCCTCTAGTAACTCTCTTTATCTGTTCTGGTCCCCGTTGCTAACATCATTGTCTCTGTGTGTCCATAACCCACCTGTCCACAACATCTGCTTTCTGTCCTCTGACTCGATGACCTCACAATATGATTCCACATCACACACACACCTCTCAAGAATGCCACATATAGCCAGGGACCTTATGTCATTGGTTAACACAGTGTCAATGAGACTTTGTGTAGCAAGTGACCCTTCATAATTGCAGGACTGACTCCGGTGGATAGATTTAATCAAGGGGAAGTTAGGGATGAAATATTAATGACTGTCAATGTGACATTTGGTTATTTTAAATGCCTTTGAAACTGAAGATGACTGATCCCCACAATGTGCTTTATTCATCCGTTTTGTGTTGTTGGCAATCACAGTGACATGCCATTCTTATGCAGATTTAGTGGAACTGCAGCAGAACGTGCTGGTGAAAGGAAGGTGTTCCAGAATGGAGAGAGAGCATGAGAGATAGAAATAGAGAGAGAGAAAGCAAGACAGAGGGAACAGTAATCTGTCTAATTCTGAAGTAAATACAGTCATTACTGGCCAAGAACAAGCTCCAGTTAGTTACAAGCTCCAGTTAGTTACAAGCTCCAGTTAGTTACAAGCTCCAGTTATTTACAAGCTCCAGTTAGTTACAAGCTCCAGTTAGTTACAAGCTCCAGTTAGTTACAAGCTCCAGTTAGTTACAAGCTCCAGTTAGTTACAAGCTCCAGTTAGTTACAAGCTACAGTTAGTTACAAGCTCCAGTTAGTTACAAGTTACAGTTAGTTACAAGCTCCAGTTAGATACAAGCTACAGTTAATTACAAGTTACAATAAATGATACCATGGCAACAAAACTGTCTCCTGAACAGAAAAAGCTTCAGAGCAAAAGCATTAGTGTTATTTTGTTTCATCACAAGGCTGAACAAGTGCTTGATCTTATCAGTCCATCCCAGCACTTTGGAGCCTCTGCTAAAAGCATTAATGTAGGTATATTTAACCTTTTACTATTCACTCTTCCCTATTGTGTTGAACATACTTTAGATTAAATACTGTATTCTGTACATTTGAAATCCAAACGTGAACACGTGAAATAACCTGGATTGTCTGTATATGACCATAAGGTAACATTTGTTCATGTGAATTCCTCACCTGCAATCCCCCATCCTCTTTGTGCTGCAGGAATGCATTGGTGGCCCCTTTTTTAGCCATTCGAATCCTTGCCTGACGCACTTTCTGGAGAATGGAAAAGAATTGGACAGAAATGCCTGTGTCAGCACTTGTTCCACATACAACCCAGTGAGCAATATCTGGGGAATAGAAACCAAACTCCCATTTCACAAGACAGTGTGTTTCCTCGTAGCTTTACAATAGGCTTTTTTGCCTGACAAGCGCACCTTGTTATGTGAAGGCAGATTGCTCCTACTTATTTATCACTCATATCACACGATACAGCAGAAGAACAACAATGTGACACACACATGATAAGAATGACATCACGCCTCTCTCTCGTTTACCTGCTGTGCCCTCATCTTATCTGCCCTTTGGTTCTGGTGGTAGATCCTTGCGAAGTTGGAGACTATGACAGGCACAGGTAGAGCAATCACCAGCACGCCACTGAGGGAGCAGATGGAGCCAAATATCTTGCCCGCTATGGAGTCTGGAACCATGTCTCCATATCTGAAAACAGCGACAACAAGCCAGCGGGGGGTTAATGTGAGCAACGCTTCTCTCGGGTCATTACGGGGACTAGTGCGACGGAACAGTTGTATCTCAACATCACAGTATAGACAGACAGAAAGAGGTACAAACCAACGGCTGTGAGTGTAAACGTGTCAATCATCCTGCCTTGAATTTCAAACAGTTAAATAAAAAAGAAATGTGGCAGAAATAGATGGCAATTACAGCACTCTACCACCAGTGAGAAAACATATTCAAATTGGAAACTCATAGGGTGAGAAGAGAATGAAATCAACTGAAGCATTCTCTTACTACTGACTCACTGTGTAGTGAGACTTCAATACTGTATATGTGTAGTGAGACTTCAATACGGTATATGTGTAGTGAGACTTCAATACTGTATGTCCATTGTGACAAGTCTTCACTGTGCATGTATGAACATTTTATTTATAATACATTACTTGTCAAAATTCAGAAACTTATCTTTGTAATTGAACACCTCAGTAAAGAAAGGCTGATTAGGGAGTGTACGTTGTTTATAATAAGGGTTACCTGTACAAAATCAGACCTCTCTGAAATGAGAATGGACGGCCCTCCCTTTAGCAAAATATATTCTAACTAAACCTTCCCTGAACGCTTAAAAAAAAAAGTGAACATCACCTATACCCAAAATAATAATTTAAACATAAAGTGGATAGCAGAGAACATAACTACCACTTACCCTCACTTCTTGGACAGACCAGAAACTTCGTCCTGTAAGCATTACAACGCATTCATTTTGCACAGGGCTGCGGACCAGAAGGTTGTGGGCTATCAGACCACAGTACACAAAAGTAGGGATGGAAATATATTTTTTATAATAAAAAGAATTGCATGAATCTATCATCGTATTTGCAGGTCTGAGATTTATTTTTTGTGCCTTTTATAAAAATTTCATGCAATTCTATGTCATTTCACATGACTAGACACATTAGCAGAATACCACACAAATGACCAAAACTTCAAGCTAAGAATGGACAGAGAGAGAGGCCGATGAGTTCATCTTATCATATTTCTCCAATGCCAAGTAAGCGTGTCTTGTTTGCAATGAAACGGTCCCTGTTTGCAAATAATTAAATCTGAGACGTCATTATGCATGGTATTTTAAAAAGTTTGTTTTCTTATTTAACCAGGCAAGTTGATTAAGAACAAATTCTTATTTACAATGACGGCCTACCGGGGAACAGTGGGTTAACTGCCTTGTTCGGGGGCAGAACGACAGATTTTTACCTTTTCAGCTCGGGGATTCAATCCAGCAACCTTTCGGTTACAGGCCCAACAGTCTACCCACTAGGCTACCTGCTCTGTCTGTGGTGGAAAGGTGTAGGCCTACCGACGCAGAAAAATGAAGCTTTGACTGCTGGCTACTCTTCTTCTGTGGTTTAACCCAACGAGAGAAGGTCACAAGTGTTTCCCTAAAAGTTGTATTGGTTTAAACATCTATTTTTACATAAAGTTAATAGCTCAATCAATTGATAGCGACAGAATTAGATTACTTTCCAAGCAAAGTACATTTTTGTCTCCTCGGCTATAAAAGATTGTAGCTCAGCCAATGAACGTCATAGAAACGTAACAAAGGTTGTAGCTCAGCCAATGAACATCATAGAAACGTAACACAGGTTGTAGCTCAGCCAATGAACGTCATAGAAACGTAACACAGGTTGTAGCTCAGCCAATGAACGTCATAGAAACATAACACAGGTTGTAGCTCAGCCAATGAACGTCATAGAAACGTAACACAGGTTGTAGCTCAGCCAATGAACGTCATAGAAACGTAACACAGGTTGTAGCTCAGCCAATGAACGTCATAGAAACATAACACAGGTTGTAGCTCAGCCAATGAACGTCATAGAAACATAACACAGGTTGTAGCTCAGCCAATGAACATCATAGAAACGTAACACAGGTTGTAGCTCAGCCAATGAACGTCATAGAAACGTAACACAGGTTGTAGCTCAGCCAATGAACGTCATAGAAACGTAACACAGGTTGTAGCTCAGCCAATGAACGTCATAGAAACGTAACACAGGTTGTAGCCCATGCCAATGAACGTCATAGAAACATAACACAGGTTGTAGCTCAGCCAATGAACGTCATAGAAACATAACACAGGTTGTAGCTCAGCCAATGAACATCATAGAAACCTAACAAAGGTATCCCCATATGAATTCAGTCACCTCTTTCCTGGGTATTTTACAGCTTGTTTCTAGCATAAAGCGTCACGGACCAAATCGCTGTTATCGATCACGTTATATAATTGGATCTGTTTAATTTCAGCACCACAGTGTAAGTTACTAGAATCAGGCTTACTGTGAGGTCAATAACTCCGATAAATACATCATGGGAAAGAAACATATTGTTTTTATAAAAATATATATTATAGTATTAGCAAGCTATCAAAGTTGACCTCCGGTCCTCCTTCTGATCTTTACACGCTCTCTCTCAAACTGAACAGAACATAGGCTAGTCTTCGCACACGATATAGAACTTTTTGGACTAATATATATTTTTTTAGGAAGAAGCCTTTGACTGTCCTCCTGAACTGCCACTATAGGCCTACATAGCACAGCCATTGGTTAGGTAGCACAAAATAAAGTTTTGATCAGGAAGAGCAGAGCGTGGCACAGGGTTAGAATTAGGGGTTCAACAAGGGTTCTTCTAAGATCCTCAAAGTTATTTGAAGAACCTTGGGGTTCTTGACGATGAAAATTGCCCCCAAAAGGTTCTTCCATGAACCCCATAGGAGGTGGGGTTCATCGAGGAACCTCCTTAGTTGGGGGGGTTCTTGCAGGAACCTAACTGCCCAACTGAAACATTTGGATTTGAAAGAACAGCAGGTGCAGGAACTTAACTGAAAAATGTAAGGATCTCAATTTAAGGTTTGTCCCTTGTACGATCTAAATTGATATTGTTTTCTAATGACACCATCAATCTTTACATATTTGCTCAAATCTTTCTAAAACAGAAAATGGACACAATTCAATGGATATCAATCAACAAAGAGGTAAGAATATGTATGCTATAAGAATATGTTGAAGGCTAGCTGTATTGGGTGCAGATGACTGAACTGCTCACTTTTGTGTCTGTAGCTATACGAGGAGGCATAAAAAGGTATGTCAGTTGGCAATGTTACGCAGATCACATGAACCATCTTCTTCCCTTACCTCTTCAATGAAAATCCCACAGGCCTCTACGTTATGGACAAGGTATGTCCACAAGGTATGTCCATAATACCGTTTTTTTCATTCTTATTTACCACAAAAACCAAGGTATGAATATTGTTGAGTGCATGTTTTGTTGATCATCTGTATAATTCAACATTTTTGGATTCACAGACATCACCCTCCCTACACCTCTGAATATAACAGGAAACCTGTTCGATCACCATGCACTGTAAAATCATTCTGGCTGTGGATACGGAGAACATCAACACATTAACATCAACACACCAGAGGATATGTCCATTGGACTTGGGGCTCTGCTGGGAGTTTACCTCATATTGGGATTTTTTTATTCTGCTTTGCCTAAAATTGCCTAAAATCATAATAAACACCGACAACTAAAATGTTGTGTTATTGTTGTTATTGTTATGCATATTATTATTAATAATAATAGGGGAGGGGGATAGTTAAAACATTTACCCCAAAAGGTTCTTCAAAAGGTTATTCCAGGATAAATCAAAAGGGGTTCTTTGAAGAACTTATAGGGGTTCCCTAACAGGTTTAATGTGAAGAACCCCTAAAGGATACTCCAGGAGTCTTTTCTTTTTGGAGCACATTGCAGTGTGTAATGCAGCTTAGTTTTATTTACACCATCCCAGCAGCTTCTCCGAGCATGCGCTTTGTATAGCCTAGCCTACAGCCTATAGGCTATGGATCATTTGATTGAGACCACACTAAATAGCCTATAGGCTATGGATCATTTGATTGAGACCACACTAAATCGCCTATAGGCGCACTTGATATTGTGTGCTCAGCGGAGAATCAGAGACGAGGGGCAGCATCGGGCACACATCGATATATAGCCTAACAAGCAACTCAATCTAAAACACAGAGAAATATTGACATTTCATCAATTACAAATGACATGACCCTCCCCAGGACTAGATCTTAACAATACTAAACCCTCCCCTTGACTGAAATGGAAAAAGCATGACCCTCCCCCATGTTCCTCCATGTAACCATGCTGTACATTTCCATCCATCCCTTATCATGACTGAGAATGATCACGCCAGAGCAGTTAAGAAAAATATTTCTGTCTCTCTCCTTCACTCTCACTGAACACACACGCGCGCACACACTTTTTTCCACTTTCTCTTAGCACATGCTATCAGGCACACAAGTTGCTGGTGGTTGCCTGATAAAGTACACCATCTGGCCTCTGATTGGCATAGTTCGTTCCATTGATCACTGGTGCTGAGTTGAGCGACTGTTGAAAATAAATAAAAGTGGAGGGGTGTCAGAAGCCAGTCAGGTGTGGTGGAGACAACATTTCCCACATTCATCATAGCCATTGCAGTGCATTGGAGGAATATGCCACCTGATTTCTGATCAGCAAGCTGTCCCATTAAAGTAAGGCCTACCACACAAAGAGAAGCTGTCCCATTACAGTAAGGCCTACCCCACAAAGAGAAGCTGTCCCATTACAGTAAGGCCTGCCCTACATAGAGAAGCTGTCGCATTACGGTAAGGACTATCCCACAAAGAGAAGCTGTCCCATTACAGTAAGGCCTGCCCTACATAAAGAAGCTGTCGCATTACGGTAAGGCCTGCCCTACATAGAGAAGCTGTCGCATTACGGTAAGGCCTGCCCTACATAGAGAAGCTGTCGCATTATGGTAAGGCCTGCCCTACATAGATAAGCTGTCCCATTACAGTAAGGCCTGCCCTACATAGAGAAGCTGTCCCATTACAGTAAGGACTACCCTACATAGAGAAGCTGTCCCATTACAGTAAGGCCTACCCTACATAAAGAAGCTGTCCCATTACAGTAAGTCCTACCCTACATAGAGAAGCTGTCCCATTACAGTAAGGCCTACCCTACTGTACATAGAGAAGCTGTGCTCCAACAGGGAAGGGGGCTGCTGTCAGAGACAAACACTACAAACCCCGGTAACCCCTTATTTGGATAGATGGTTTGTAGATGGTTTGTAGATGGTCCATAACTGTCAACCACATTTCAACTTACTGTCCACTAACCCTAACCTTAACCCATACCCTAACCCTTATTATTAACCTAACCCTAGCAAGCAGTCGCTTATCAACATACAGTCTCTTGGGCCTCCCGAGAGGCGCCTCAGTCTAAGGCACTGCTTCGCATTGCTAGCTGCGTCACTACAGATCCTGGTTCGATCCCAGGCTTTGTCGCTGCTGGCCGCGACCGGGAGACCCATGAGGCGGCGCACAATTGGCCCAGCGTCGTCCAGGTTAGGGGAGGGTTTGGCCAGACGGTTTGTCCTTGTCCCATCACGCTCTAGCGACTCCTGCGGCGGGCCAGGCTCGGTGCACGCTGACACGGTCACCAGGTGTACGGTGTTTCCTACGACACATTGGTGCGGCTGGCTTCTGGGTTAAGCGAGTATTGTGTCGTGTTTCGGAGGATACACGGCTCTCGACCTTCAACTCTCCCAAGTCCGTACAGGAGTTGCAGCGATGGAACAAAAATGTAACTACCAATTGGATATCACGAAATTGAGGAGAAAAAGGGGTAAAAAAAATAAAATAAACATTTATAATAAATGCACAAAGAAGTCCATACAGTAAGACACATATGGCAGCTGTGGCACTGTCAGCACCTTGGAGCAGCAACAATCAGACCACATAGTGGTACTACAGTATGTAACAACAATCAGACCACATAGTGGTACTACAGTATGTAACAACAATCAGACCACATAGTGGTACTACAGTATGTAACAACAATCAGACCACATAGTGGTACTACAGTATGTAACAACAATCAGACCACACAGTGGTACTACAGTATGTAACAACAATCAGACCACACAGTGGTACTACAGTATGTAACAACAATCAGACCACACAGTGGTACTACAGTATGTAACAACAATCAGACCACATAGTGGTACTACAGTATCTAACAACAATCAGACCACACAGTGGTACTACAGTATGTAACAACAATCAGACCACATAGTGGTACTACAGTATCTAACAACAATCAGACCACATAGTGGTACTACAGTATGTAACAACAATCAGACCACACAGTGGTACTACAGTATGTAACAACAATCAGACCACACAGTGGTACTACAGTATGTAACAACAATCAGACCACACAGTGGTACTACAGTATGTAACAACAATCAGACCACACAGTGGTACTACGGTATGTAACAACAATCAGACCACACAGTGGTACTACAGTATGTAACAACAATCAGACCACATAGTGGTACTACAGTATGTAACAACAATCAGACCACATAGTGGTACTACAGTATGTAACAACAATCAGACCACATAGTGGTACTACAGTATGTAACAACAATCAGACCACATAGTGGTACTACAGTATCTAACAACAATCAGACCACATAGTGGTACTACAGTATCTAACAACAATCAGACCACATAGTGGTACTACAGTATCTAACAACAATCAGACCACATAGTGGTACTACGGTATGTAACAACAATCAGACCACACAGTGGTACTACAGTATGTAACAACAATCAGACCACATAGTGGTACTACAGTATCTAACAACAATCAGACCACATAGTGGTACTACGGTATGTAACAACAATCAGACCACATAGTGGTACTACAGTATGTAACAACAATCAGACCACATAGTGGTACTACGGTATGTAACAACAATCAGACCACATAGTGGTACTACAGTATGTAACAACAATCAGACCACATAGTGGTACTACAGTATGTAACAACAATCAGACCACATAGTGGTACTACAGTATGTAACAACAATCAGACCACATAGTGGTACTACAGTATGTAACAACAATCAGACCACATAGTGGTACTACAGTATGTAACAACAATCAGACCACACAGTGGTACTACAGTATGTAACAACAATCAGACCACATAGTGGTACTACAGTATGTAACAACAATCAGACCACATAGTGGTACTACAGTATGTAACAACAATCAGACCACATAGTGGTACTACAGTATGTAACAACAATCAGACCACACAGTGGTACTACAGTATGTAACAACAATCAGACCACATAGTGGTACTACAGTATGTAACAACAATCAGACCACATAGTGGTACTACAGTATGTAACAACAATCAGACCACATAGTGGTACTACAGTATCTAACAACAATCAGACCACATAGTGGTACTACAGTATCTAACAACAATCAGACCACATAGTGGTACTACGGTATGTAACAACAATCAGACCACATAGTGGTACTACAGTATGTAACAACAATCAGACCACACAGTGGTACTACAGTATGTAACAACAATCAGACCACATAGTGGTACTACAGTATCTAACAACAATCAGACCACATAGTGGTACTACGGTATGTAACAACAATCAGACCACATAGTGGTACTACAGTATGTAACAACAATCAGACCACACAGTGGTACTACGGTATGTAACAACAATCAGACCACATAGTGGTACTACAGTATGTAACAACAATCAGACCACACAGTGGTACTACGGTATGTAACAACAATCAGACCACATAGTGGTACTACAGTATGTAACAACAATCAGACCACACAGTGGTACTACGGTATGTAACAACAATCAGACCACATAGTGGTACTACAGTATGTAACAACAATCAGACCACATAGTGGTACTACAGTATGTAACAACAATCAGACCACATAGTGGTACTACAGTATGTAACAACAATCAGACCACATAGTGGTACTACAGTATGTAACAACAATCAGACCACATAGTGGTACTACAGTATGTAACAACAATCAGACCACATAGTGGTACTACAGTATGTAACAACAATCAGACCACACAGTGGTACTACAGTATGTAACAACAATCAGACCACATAGTGGTACTACAGTATGTAACAACAATCAGACCACACAGTGGTACTACAGTATGTAACAACAATCAGACCACATAGTGGTACTACAGTATGTAACAACAATCAGACCACATAGTGGTACTACAGTATGTAACAACAATCAGACCACATAGTGGTACTACAGTATGTAACAACAATCAGACCACACAGTGGTACTACAGTATGTAACAACAATCAGACCACACAGTGGTACTACGGTATGTAACAACAATCAGACCACATAGTGGTACTACAGTATGTAACAACAATCAGACCACATAGTGGTACTACAGTATGTAACAACAATCAGACCACATAGTGGTACTACAGTATGTAACAACAATCAGACCACATAGTGGTACTACAGTATGTAACAACAATCAGACCACATAGTGGTACTACAGTATGTAACAACAATCAGACCACACAGTGGTACTACAGTATGTAACAACAATCAGACCACACAGTGGTACTACGGTATGTAACAACAATCAGACCACATAGTGGTACTACAGTATGTAACAACAATCAGACCACATAGTGGTACTACAGTATGTAACAACAATCAGACCACATAGTGGTACTACAGTATGTAACAACAATCAGACCACATAGTGGTACTACAGTATGTAACAACAATCAGACCACATAGTGGTACTACAGTATGTAACAACAATCAGACCACACAGTGGTACTACAGTATGTAACAACAATCAGACCACATAGTGGTACTACAGTATGTAACAACAATCAGACCACACAGTGGTACTACAGTATGTAACAACAATCA
>NC_052322.1:38397218-38399718 GCF_016432855.1 Salvelinus namaycush | reverse complement strand
ATGTACCAGATGCTCAGCAGGCTCTGCTCACACTTACTGGCCTGAGGCCAAACCACACGGCCAACAACATTGGACACTTTATGGAACAAAAAGCCTTCACTATATCATCCTGGAATATCCAAGGCCTGAGGTCATCTGCCTTTGGCCTAAAGAGCAGGAACCCGGACTTCACCAAAGAAATCGGTAATGCAGACATTGTCATCCTGCAAGAAACATGGTATAGCGGAGACGGACCCACTGGTTGCCCTCTAGGTTACAGAGAGCTGGTAGTCCCATCCACCAAACTACCAGATGTGAAACAGGGAAGGGACTCAGGGGGAATGCTAATTTGGTATAGAGCAGACCTAACTCACTCCATTAAATTAATCAAAACAGGAACATTTTACATTTGGCTAGAAATTCAAAAGGAAATTATCTTAACAGAGAAAAATGTCCTCCTGTGTGCTACCTATATCCCCCCACTAGAATCCCCATACTTTAATAAAGACAGCTTCTCCATCCTGGAGGGGGAAATCAATCATTTCCAGGCCCAGGGACATGTATTAGTCTGTGGCGACCTAAATGCCAGAACTGGACAAGAACCTGACACCCTCAGCACACAGGGGGACAAACACCTGCCTGCAGGTGACAGCATTCCCTCCCCCATATGCCCCCCTAGGCACAACTATGACAACATAACCAACAAAAACGGGTCACAACTCCTGCAGCTCTGTCGCACGCTGGGTATGTACATAGTCAATGGTAGGCTTCGAGGGGACTCCTATGGTAGGTTCACCTATAGCTCATCTCTTGGCAGTAGCACTGTAGACTACTTTATCACTGACCTCAACCCAGAGTCTCTCAGAGCGTTCACAGTCAGCCCACTGACACCCCTATCAGACCACAGCAAAATCACAGTCTACTTGAACAGAGCAATACTCAATCATGAGGCATCAAAGCCAAAGGAACTGAGTAACATTAAGAAATGCTATAGATGGAAGGAATGCAGTTTGGAAACCTACCAAAAAACAATTAGGCAACAGCAAATTCAATCCCTTTTAGACAACTTCCTGGGTAAAATGTTCCACTGCAATAGTGAAGGTGTAAACTTGGCAGTAGAAAATCTTAACAGTATATTTGACCTCTCAGCTTCCCTATCAAATCTAAAAATCTCAAATAGAAAACCGAAGAAAATTAACAACAATGACAAATGGTTTGATAAAGAATGCAAAAATCTAAGAAATAAATTGAGAAACCTGTCCAACCAAAAACATAGAGACCCGGAAAACCTGAGTCTACGCCTTCACTATGGTGAATCACTAAAACAATACAGAAATACACTACGGAAAAAGAAGGAACAGCACGTCAGAAATCAGCTCAATGTAATTGAAGACTCCATAGACTCTAACCAATTCTGGGAAAATTGGAAAACACTAAACAAACAACAACACGAAGAATTATCTATCCAAAATGGAGATGTATGGGTAAACCACTTCTCCAATCTTTTTGGCTCTATAACAAAGAATAAAGAGCAAAAACATATACATGATCAAATACAAATCCTAGAATCAACTATTAAAGACTACCAGAACCCACTGGATTCTCCAATTACCTTGAATGAGTTACAGGACAAAATAAAAACCCTCCAACCCAAAAAGGCCTGTGGTGTTGATGGTATCCTTAATGAAATGATCAAATATACAGACAACAAATTCCAATTGGCTATACTAAAACTCTTTAACATCGTCCTTAGCTCTGGCATCTTCCCCAATATTTGGAACCAAGGACTGATCACCCCAATCCACAAAAGTGGAGACAAATTTGACCCCAATAACTACCGTGGAATATGCGTCAACAGTAACCTTGGTAAAATACTCTGCATTATCATTAACAGCAGACTCGTACATTTCCTCAATGAACACAATGTACTGAGCAAATGTCAAATTGGCTTTTTACCAAATTACCGTACAACAGACCATGTATTCACCCTACACACCCTAATTGAGAACCAAACAAACCAAAACAAAGGCAAAGTCTTCTCATGCTTTGTTGATTTCAAAAAAGCCTTCGACTCAATTTGGCATGAGGGTCTGCTATACAAATTGATGGAAAGTGGTGTTGGGGGTAAAACATACGACATTATAAAATCCATGTACACAAACAACAAGTGTGCGGTTAAAATTGGCAAAAAACACACACATTTCTTCACACAGGGTCGTGGGGTGAGACAGGGATGCAGCTTAAGCCCCACCCTCTTCAACATATATATCAACGAATTGGCGCGGGCACTAGAACAGTCTGCAGCACCCGGTCTCACCCTACTAGAATCCGAAGTCAAATGTCTACTGTTTGCTGATGATCTGGTGCTTCTGTCACCAACCAAGGAGGGCCTACAGCAGCACCTAGATCTTCTGCACAGATTCTGTCAGACCTGGGCCCTGACAGTAAATCTCAGTAAGACCAAAATAATGGTGTTCCAAAAAAGGTCCAGTCGCCAGGACCACAAATTCCATCTAGACAC